>NW_024467221.1:185609-187044 GCF_000292625.1 Dacryopinax primogenitus | reverse complement strand
GATCACCTGACTAGGCTGAGTAAGCAAGATGTTCTAGCAGGTTCCACCACAGAGGTATAAATATAAGGCCTACTCTGCCTGGGACTGTCTCTGGAGACTTGGTCTCTTAGGATCATCCACAGATACCTATACTGTAGATAGGTCTTAGTCATCAGGTCTACTCCACTTCCTTGTTGCCTGCTTAGACTCTTGGCACTCTTAGGTGAGCAGACTTAGTCAGCCTGTGTTGCCCTAACAATCACCCAGAATTATACAGATGGCAAACAAAAGATCCAGATCACCTGTCTGAATTCCCACCAGACCATAAACCTATGGACACAATCACACTGAATGGGAAGAAAACAAGTGGTCCAGGATTTATAAATCAGGACCATCTTCACTGGCAACCAGAAGATGGCACAGACACCTCAATTAATTGGCACTTGATCTTGAATAACAGCTCTCAGATAGACACCCCAGATTTGGATACCATACCCCACGATACCCATCCTGTATATGCAGCCTGCAAATGCAAGCCCACAGACAGATGCATGAAACCTGTCTCAACAATGACACCAGAAAGTGTGAAAATATGGAGACACTTAAACAAATACAGATTCCTCTGGCAAGAAGAAGAAAACCTTGTGGCATGGGTCCTTCATACCCACAAAAGAGTGTTTGCTTGGAACAAGCAAGAAATGGGTTTATTTCACAGTGATTACTTTGACCTGGTCTGAATTCTGATGATTGAATATATACCCTGGAAACAGAAGAATATTCCGGTGCCTCCCACTTTACTGCCGAAGGTCTTGAAGGCCTTGCAAGACAAGCTAAATGCAGGAATATATGAATGCTCCCAATTCTCCTACTGCTCCCACTGGTTCTGCATTCTGAAGAAAGACAGCTCCCTATGACCTGTTTTGGACCTGCAACTGCTCAATGGCATAATGATTTGGGACTTGGCCCTTCCACTGCTTTCTGAACCCCTCATCAAATCTTATGGCAGATGATCTGTCTACATGCTTTTTGACTTCTTTTGCGGCTTCGAACAACACCTCCTTCATCCGGAAAGTCGGGATCTCACAACTTTCCAATCCCTCAAGGGTTCCCTTCACAGCACCCAAAATCAGATGGGCAGAACAAACAGCATCCAGATCATGCATGAGGACATCACCTTCCTCCTCTGCGACAAAATCCCTGAATATACCATCCCCTTCATCAACAATGTTCCCATCTGTGGCCCACCAACACAATATGAACTCCCTGATGGTGATTTTAAATGGCACTCCCAAAATAAGGGCATTTGTCATTTTCTGTGGGAGCACATGGAAGTAAATTGGATCCTGACCTGCATTGAACATTCTGGTGGAACATTCAGTGGCCCAAAAATGGTTATAGCAGTGTTAGGGCAACACAGGCTGACTAAGTCTGCTCACCTAAGAGTGCCAAGAGTCTA
>NW_024467221.1:177760-180572 GCF_000292625.1 Dacryopinax primogenitus | reverse complement strand
GTGCCAAGAGTCTAAGCAGGCAACAAGGAAGTGGAGTAGACCTGATGACTAAGACCTATCTACAGTATAGGTACCGGTGGATGATCCTAAGAGACCAAGTCTGAAGAGACAGTCCCAGGCAGAGTAGGCCTTATATTTATACCTCTGTGGTGGAACCTGCTGGAACATCTTGCTTACTCAGCCTAGTCAGGTGATCAGGTCATATGACCAAGGATGAGGTCATATGAGGTCATGCACAGCCATGCACAGCAGGTCACCTGACCATCCAATCCTTCCAGCAGGTTCCAGCACATGCCAAGGTATACCAGCTACTTCCATGTCATAAAGGCTTAGTCATGTCTCTTGACCAAGCAATGAGCTGGTGCCCTGACAGTGCTGCAGGGCTTTTTTGCCACCTTGCATGCCAAACAAACCACCTTGTCAGGCACCTCCACAATGTCACACTCATGGTGCGGCACCCCATCCATGAAAACTGCATGCTTGCAGCACAACAAACACTGCCAAAAATGTGTCAGTAAGGTCAAAAGGAGTGTGAACAGCAGGGAACACTCACACAATTCTCTGCCGCAAATGACTCCACCACTGCATCATCCATCATTGGCAGCAACAGCATTGCCAGCATCTCCTCAATCATCCAACCCTGCAACATTTTGGTCAGTATCATTGACGAAATGAGAAAAGAAAAGCCGCTGACTTACTGCATTGCAGGAATCCACTTTTGTTGGCCTCCTGCATGCCCTGGGTATCAGTGGCATCTCCATGGTGCCATTGTCAAGGCATGGCATGACTGCCTTTGCTGGCATTGTCTCCTTCGCCTTTGCCTTGCCCTTCTCTGGCTTCACCAAAGGGCTGGCCAGGCTCACCAGGGATGTCTATATAATTTGGGTTAGTAAAAGAAACTGGTCCACAAAAAAGGAAACACATACCAAAAAACCAGACAACATGGCCTTAAACTCCTTCTCATCCTTGTCCTTTTCCTCATCCTCCTTGGGCAGCACAGACAAGGCGGCCAGCTCCTCTTGCTGGTCAAGGCCAAAAAGTTGGACCCACTTCTCAGGCAAATTGTGGACAAGGGCAGACTGGGGACAGTTGAGGAGCAGCACGACTGCATTGCCAAATGGCTTGATGTCCAAATATTTCACCAGAGGCCAAAATCCGGGATCTTCAGTGTCTTCGTGCATCTGTGCAATGATTGCAGCAGCAGTCTTGAGCATGGTGGCATGCTCATCCTTCAGCCTGGCAGCGGACTTGCGAGTGTTGGGCTTGGCCATTTTGGAGCAAGGGGATGTGCGTGAGTGGAGGTGGGGGTTCAGTTGAGATCTGCAGAGACAGGAAAGGTGAAATTTGATCCCATTTATAGGCATGCAAGCACCTCAATGGAAAATGAAAATGTGCATGGGCCCTGCTAAGTGCTGATATCCAGAATGCTGTTTCAGCTAAGGCAGCACAGATAGACACCACACTGGGCTTTGCAAAGCAAGAAATCAGACAATCAGGGTCTCAGGCACCATGTGGCTCAATGCAAAAAACTTGGTCAGGGTCCCTCTTGCAGACTTAAGTGGTGCTGTAAGCCACTGCTTAGGGTCTTCACGTGCTGACCAGCCACCCTTAGTGCCAAATGCACAGCAATGCCCTCTGATACGCACTCCACCAAATATGACAATGCTGCCATTTTACCAGTGCCCGGTATGTGGCCTGATGTCTTACAGCAGTGAGTCTCATGATTCATTCTTGATAATGCCACCCTTGCCTAACTAAATATTTAGTGGTACTGCACTGTGTTCCTGACTGCGGAATATGTCACCCAGTGCCCCACTGACTCAGGGAGTCAGTACTCAAGGTTTGGGGGGGATGAACAGCCCCACCTCTGGTGGGGTGTGTCAGGCCAGTATTCCCATGGCTATTTTTGGGCCTTAGAGACTGTTGCACAGCACTATGGACCCTCAGTATGTGGATAATGTGCCCCAGCAACAAGTCTTGACCCCCCTGGATATTCAGCATGATGACTGCAAGGTTTCCCATATGACAGGACCACCCAGATATTTGGCATGACAACCGCAGGTTTCCTCTGCAACAGGATTGACCCACCCAGATATTTGGCATGCCAATGCCTGCCTTGGAGAGGTATCCAGAGACTGGTTTAGTATAGAGGTCAGTTTATAGTAGCTAGTATAAGTAGTTTCCAGAAACTCCTGTACTTAGCTTATTCTGCCCCTTTTCTGTGAGCATTATATGGATCCAATTATCCCCATACTGGATAGGCAGCATCATATCAACTTAGCATATTCAACTCGACTGGACGTACTTTACTAGACAGAGACTGACCTCCAAATTATTATCAACTGACTTCTGTCAGCTCAGCTACAGGCTTGACTCCCACATTCCTACTGATTTTCCCCTTCTCTCCCTTCTTTCCCTAGCAAGTTCTTGCACACCACCCATCAGACTGATATGTCAGACACCTCTTGGGTTGGATCAGTGCTCCCACAGTAGTCCAGGTGAAGCAGGATGACAATGCTGAAGCATTGTGACAAAGAGAAGTCATAGCTGTGCTCCTGTTTTCATATTGCATGCTTCCTCCAAGCATTTGAGCCATTCCTGATCATCTTCCAGTAGTGTCAGGGCACCAGCTCATTGCTTGGTCAAGAGACATGACTAAGCCTTTATGACATGGAAGTAGCTGGTATACCTTGGCATGTGCTGGAACCTGCTGGAAGGATTGGATGGTCAGGTGACCTGCTGTGCATGGCTGTGCATGACCTCATATGACCTCATCCTTGGTCATATGACCTGATCACCTGACTAGGCTGAG
>NW_024467221.1:171482-177408 GCF_000292625.1 Dacryopinax primogenitus | reverse complement strand
CCACTTCCTTGTTGCCTGCTTAGACTCTTGGCACTCTTAGGTGAGCAGACTTAGTCAGCCTGTGTTGCCCTAACACCATTTGACTTGCATTTGCAATGACAATCAACAAGGCTCAAGGACAGTCAGTCACAAATGTTGGTTTGGACTTATGCATTCCTGTTTTCTCACATGGCCAATTATATGTTGCACTTTCACATTATACATCACCTTCTGCAATTAGAATACTCTTACCACCTCAAGAACCCAACTGTAGAGATGCATAGAGTCACTCAAAATGTTGTATATCCCAAAGTTCTTTCCAATATTTCTTAGATACCCCTTTTCTATTTTTGTTTCTCCTGCAATTTCCTATTATGATTGAAATGTAGATACAACAAATGTACCAAAAAAATATTCTGAGGCAATACATAGGGACTTTCACATAAATATGCTGAGCAAAGCGAGTCAGGTTAACTCATTCCATAATTCTGGCGACTTTGCCTCCGAATAGGGGTCATCTGAGGAATTAACTCCGGATGTACTGACGCGTCGTACACACGCGCGCCCTGGGCACCTTCACAGTTCCCCATTAATATTGTTCATCTCATGTGGTCCACTGTCCAGCACTCTTCTCGGACACACAAAAGCAATTGAACACTCATTTAGGGACGTATTGCTATTCTAAACGCCCTTGAACTGGACGACATTGGCGTATTGTGCTTGCCGGAGGTTACGTGGCGTCAGAAGTCATCTTCTGTGCCGCCGTAACCTTTTTGTTGTTTCCAGGTCAGGGGCGCACCAGACAAAAGGCGGGGGCCAGCGGACCAACGGATATAAATACATCGAAGGATGGTGGGTGGTCTCTGTGCTTACCGCTCTCACTTCCCTCGACATGGCTCACAATCCACAGACCCCCCCCTCGTAAAAGCAGCGCCCCTTCACAGGCACCTAGTACCACACCGGGCAAGGCGAAGGCCACATCGACGCGCAAATTCAACACCTCCGACCTTGCAGGCAAGCGAAATGTTATTTTTGAATCGACCTATCTGCTCTGTATTCCGAACGAACGCATGGAGGCGATCTTACCCCTGCCTCCATGGGTTGCAAGACTCGTAGAGCAGCTGCCGGACAGCCATCCATTTCTCACCGGTAAGGAGTGGGATGACCTTCCACACCTAGTCACGAAAGTTAAAGCATCGACGCTTGTGGGCAAGGAAGATGATGTTTTCCAAGCTTACGGTGCTCTTCACAAGGCCATCGTCGAGAATTGCGGGCTGCCCCCGGGAAACACCCAGGCGCGACCTCTTCTGCTTCGACCGACACGTACACCCAAGTCCACCGCGAAGGAGAATTCGAGCAGACCAGATGGAACGAATCCAAAGGATAACTCTCTCATTATCGACTGGAAGAAGGACCGTTACAGGTGGGCCGATCTCTTTTTGGCGTACGAGTTCAAGAGAGCGAACAAGAAGGATCTGGATGGTCGCATGGGTGTCACGGTGAGCCGAAATTGTGTGTTCATAGTTTTTGTAGCGTCTAACATACTGTCGAGAACACCAAGCAAGTAATCTGGGACCTGCAACATATGTTGTGGGAGAATATCGATCGTCGGTTCGCGGTCGGTATGACAATAGAGGAGACAGAGGCGCGTCTGTGGGTGGCGACTCGCTCCGCGATGCTCGTTAGCATGGATATCACAGATCTGGAGAAGGCCAAGAGGGTGGCAATCAAAGACGTTTGGCGGGACGAGCATCGAGAGCCTGAACGGAAGATCTACGATCGGGTAATGAAGGCAATCAAGGACATCGAGAAGAGAAGTCCCGCAGAATTGAAACTCCCCTCCGGTGAAAAGGTGAGAACTATTTCGTCAACATTAGTGGCGATGACGAAGTGACGATCCTCAATCATGGCCCTGATGATACAGCAAGAATCATGGCTGGCAGAGAGCTGCCGGAAGGAACGTGTTGGATCAAGACGGATCTCATTGTGCAGACTGGAACGGACGACAGGTCGGGTGCACTGGATTGCCTGAGTGCCCAAAACTCCGAAGCGGTCCTTGGCCGAAAGAAACTGTTGCAGAAAGGGACGACCAAGCCGGTTGTGCCCATTTCGCCCTTTCTGCCCGAGATTCACCACCGTGTCCATTATCGAACCGTGATGGACAACATTGGGGAACCTTTACATCACATTGAGAGGTTAGATGTCGCATTCAATGCGCTGGCCGATGTCGTTCAGGGTTGGTGTCGTCTTCGCAGAATTTCTTTGTCTGGGGTTGACAAGCTTTGCAGCGTGCAAAATGATGTGCATTGCCGGATTCAATCATCGGGATCTTTCGCCAGGCAATATCATCGTCGACAAAAAGGAGGGGCGAGGGCGACTTAGTGATCTGGAATTTGCCAAGGATCACATGAGTGACCTACCCGGTCACCACGCTGTATGCTACCTTCCCGCTCCGTTTATACAAAAGACTTGCTAATCAATGCACGTACCAGGGAACGCCTGACTTTATGGCAGTGGAGCTGATCGAAAACGCATACGGATTCCGCGGGCGGCCACCAAGAACTGTTGGCGCGATTCGGCAGCTGAACCAGACTATTCCTCTGCGACATAACGCCGGACATGACCTCGAGTCAATATTGTGGATCGCCATCTTCCTGTTGTATAATTCCCTGGTGCTTGATCATGACATGTCAATCGAGCGATCGGGAGACGATACATTGTTTGTCAAGGCCAGCCAGCAAAGGCAATATCGGGACGAGCTCTTCGACCCTTCACGTCGAACTCGGATCTTCATGGGCGACACAAACCTCTACGACACAATGTTGGGGCATTTCAGTAGTCCCAGTGTCCAAATATGTGGAGACATCGGACATGTGGAGACAATGCAGTTCAAGCTGAAAGCTACGTATAGAGTGTTTGAAACAGTTCTAAGCGAACAGGAACGCGGGCAGACACGGAATGCGGTCTTCCTTTCGGCACACAACAAATTTGAAGGATGTTTGAGAACCATCAGCGATCTTTTCAACGGGGAGAAGTGCAAAAGAGTGGATGACATTCTATGGGCGAAGCGGCACAGCCAAGACTAGTGAGGGCAAGTAACCAGCAAGACACGTCTGGTTAAAGTGGTTTCCGGTACACTTTAACAGCATTGTACGATTCTTCATGTACACCAAATGGTGATGTATCCAATAACCACGCCGTGCCCATACACAACGTCCTTGAACTGGATTCGAGGACCAGTCGTGTCGTCACATGTCGAGAACACCGCATTGTACCTTTCTTTGGGGGGACTAGGAAGGCTGCTGAATGAGACATGCAAGTTCCATGCCCGAGACCGGGAGCCCCACGGCCATTGCCGGAGCAGTTCCACGACAGGCAGGAGGCGCAACCTGGAAAGGAACGGATACGCGCCCAGCGCACCAGCTAGCTCGGCAAGGAGCACAAGCAGGAGCGACCGGGAATGCAAGTACCCTGAGTGGCAAGACGACAAGTGAGAGCATGGACCTGAGCATGCGCGCTCCCATGAAACACGAAAAGCAGGGCGGAGACTAGCGCCAAGAGTAGCCAAAACGAAGATATGGCGCGCATGGTCACACGATCGCCTTCACAGGGCAAGCAGCGTCAGCACGACGATCGCAGCGCTCGTATGCTCGCGGTCACAATTGAACACAAGCAGGAATATGCGCAGGAACGTAGAGATGAACGTCAGGACGAACGCAAGGGTTACCGTGTAGGTGCAGGCAGATGAGTGCATGTGCACGGACAGGAACCGAGCGGCATATCAAGTGTACGCGGCCGTCGGCTTCGTCGTCTTTGTCCACTTCCATGGGTGCTCGGTGGTAGGTGCAAGGGGATAGACATACACCGAATTGATACGTGTGGATACGATGTCCTGGGTAGATGATGATGTTGCGGGTTAGACAAGGAGGACAGAGCTTGTTTCCACTTGGCGATCCCAGCCCATCCGACATCAATACTGGCACCTACCCAGCAAACCGATAGCAGCTCCGGTAAAGTAAGATGAGAGCAGTCGATAAATACAACCATAGCTTGTCATTTATGCACAGCTGATACCTACAAAGTATCAGCGGTATGGATGCAGCGGTATGAGGTATACATAGGCCCGATCTGACCTCCGATCACTCTGTACCCATGGCATTCCCCTGCTCGACACTCCCATCCCCACTGTCTCTCCCGTACCGCCCAGTCTTCCTATATCCCTCAACAGCCTTCCTGTACTCTCCCAACCCCCAGTGGCCGTCCTCCCTAACCCGCTCTATCGTGCTCCTCACCCATTCCCTCACCACTTCATCCCGTATACAATGTCTCCAATACCCATCCATGCTTCTGACCAGCCTCGCGCTGCGGAGGCGGGGTTGTGAATGGTCGTCGGAGGTGGAAGGATGCTGGAGTGCGAGGACGAAGAGGAGGAAGGAGGGGACGTAGTGTGGGTGTGATAGCTCGTGCAGGCATTTGAGCATGCGGGTAATACCTGTGCATCCCCCTGCGTAAGTTACAATAAGCCGGGAGAAGACATGAACCGCGCTCACGCAGGTAGTTGTGCATGCGGTGCTCGAGGTTGTAGAACCTTGCGGGCCAGCCGGCGTCGGACTTTTCAGGCTCGAGGGTGATGTCCAGCTCGCCTGTCTCCGGATCTAGAACGCGCATCCCGTAGAACTCGAGCATGATCTCTGACTGGCGTGTGAGTATTTCGCAAGAAAGGAAAAGAGTAATGAGGAAGGAGCATATATGCGTACCGTATGACACTCTGAGCCTGCGCATGATCTCCTCACTCTGTTTCATCCTCCCAATCTCATGTACCTGCAGGGGTGTCGCGTTTGGATTCATCCCCTGTTCCCTTATAGGAAACATCCACTGGACGAAATTGTGTCTCCACTCGAGCTCATCCCAGTCTCCCCTCAGTTCCTGGTGCATGGCCATTACGCCATGTTTGGATGAGCTGGGTGCGGTGTAAAAGCTGTAGTTGGGAGATTGTGAGGGAGATGTGCGGAGTTGAGAAGGGTATGAGGCGATGAAGTCTTTTATATCTCGTGGGAGGATGGCAGAAGGAGAGAGCAGGACCATTTCTATGGGTTAATAATGTGCACCGATGCGCTGATCGTAACATTAATCGAAAGACACAGCAAAGTAAAGCAACAATGCATACATTAATATTTGTGACGTGTCGCACAGTGCACGTTGAGAGAAGATCCTAACAAGTGGATTGACCGCGTGTTCGACGGCTCCGTTGACTGTAACAGTCTCCTTCCAACATCACTGGCTCCCGTCAACATTAGGGGGTTGTGCTCCGTGTTTGGGTTCCGGAAAACGTGCCGCCTCCTGTAGATGGAAAGGATAAGAGGCAAGCTTCCACCGCACAACCCTCCTAAGTCGACTATCCTACGCGCTGGGACTCCATGGATATCAAAACTAATTTGTGTTACGCTCAAGCGCATACTCATTCCGACAACATCACAATTGTGTACCCCATCTAACTTTTATCATATGCTTTTGTTTCGAAATCTTATCCTTGCTCTTACTTTCACTGTGGGCATCCCCCTCGCCGTTTCTGCCATCCCCCTCCCCGCTGATAGGGCTGGCATGGGGTCTCTATCCCTGCGGGATCTCGACTCCTCGGCATGGAACAATGGCGCCCTTGATAGCGTTTTGGAAGAACGCTTTTTTCAGAAGATCAAGCAATTCGTCATGGACGGTATTAACATGGTGAAGAAAGAATCCGGCGCGACCAACGTTAAAAAGAAGCCAGAGAAGTCAGACATCGAGGTGTGTACCTTCTGCGGGAAGCAGAGAGCGAACATTGAAGAGGATTAGGTGGAAGATTCCGTTAGGTGCGCCGTGGACGAGTGTGGCAAGGGCCGAGTGGGCATTGTTAACCATGTGCCATACTGGCCTGACGGTAACCCCCCCCCCCCCCCCCCCCCCCCGC
>NW_024467221.1:135735-171090 GCF_000292625.1 Dacryopinax primogenitus | reverse complement strand
CCCCCCCCCCCCCCCCCCCCCCCAGGCAAGGTAAGTAGGATCCTCCTTTTTCAATGCACAAGTTCTGATGGGGGGACCTATTCTGTCAGGGCTTTTATACGGTCACATTCGGCACAGAGAAGTTGAGTTTGCGGAGAGAGCAGTTCACATTTATTAGACATGTGCTAGCTAGCTCGTTAGAGGTCCTATGGGGTCTGACACTTGTCCCCTCAAACTAGCCTGAGAGTAATCAAAATGCTGTGAGAAAAATATACCTCCACGGAAATAAATGGAAGGAAAACTACTTCAACGGAAGAGATCTCTCCTGGCCGCGAGTTTCCATGACGATGTTTTGTATCATCCACGAGATAATATGAAGTTCACAACGTCGGCGTATTCTTCCTGTCACTCACAACAATTGATAATATCTCCACTCCAGTTAATCACAGCTTTTTACTGTTTACAACAAACAAACCTGGGGGTTGACACCGGGCGCCTGTGGCGTTTGACATTCGCAGGTTCTCCTGTCTGTCTACTATCTCCGGATAACCCTCAGAGCGAATGTCATCGATATGGTCATTGTCAAATGGCGTAGAAGGTCAAGGTACCAAGATGGTGCTTGTACGGGGAGTGGACCACTTTGCTAGCTGTATGCCCTTGCTCTATCGCCTGTTAGCCATTCTCATCCATGCTCAGCGTTCCATACGGGAAGGTCTGACCTGGGCACGTCTTGAACATCCGAACGTCATCAACCTGAAGGGAATAACGACAGACCCTGCGAAGGACCGGATCTGCCTTGTGTCGGACCGGATGACGAACGGGAACCTATTGCAGTACCTTGAACGGCATCCAGACACGAACCGTGTGTCACTGGTGTGTGGTTTATAAACTTCACAAGGAACGCGTGTTGATTTTGGGAATGTTACGTCTTCGGGCTGAGCAGGGCGCTTCGGTATCTCATGGTCTGGCGCCGCCCATCACACATGGGGATATTAAAGCGGTTTGTTGAATTCGCGTTACGCGTGTCCTTTCTTCATCCTTGCGCAGAATAACATCCTCATTTCCAGACATGGCATCCCCCTGCTGAGCGACTTCGGGCTCGCATTCGTGCTGGATGACCCAGCAACGATGATGATGACGAACGCGACAACGAGTGGAGCGCTGAACCCCCCTGGGCGGCGCCGGAGCGTCTGCGGGGCGACCGTAAGAGCCCGGAGCTGCGGAAGGTGGGGTTGGGTCGCGGGTGGATGGACGCACCAGGCGGGTGGACGTGTTCCCCATGGGGCGGACATTCTTCGAGGTATATGTGCTTTCCCACCCAGTTATCGACCGCTGACCTAAGAGGGACAGATTTTCACGGGAAAGATCCCTTTCATAGAGCACAACGAATGGGCGACCTTTCTACAAAGTCATCCGTGGTGAGCATCCAGCCGGAACGATGAGCCCGCCTGGCGCGGCGTGCAGGAAGAGATGTGGAGAATCATCTTCACCTGTTGGGCGATGGATCCTGTGCTACATCCTACTGCAGCCATGGTAGACAGCGACATCAGTACTCTGCCTGCTGTGGAGGAGCCGGTGCGGCCCGAAACTCTCTCACAGCACCCAATAGTCGGGCGAGAGCGGCTTGTAACCACTGCGCTGGCAACGAGCATGCAGGGAACGTACTTGAGTGCAGCAGAGGATGCTCTCATCAGAGATGCAGTGCAGGCGGGTGTCATGCAGGTACTGGCAGGGGCAGCGGAGGCTCCCTGGCCCGGTCTATCCACCACACCCACATCCTACACCACAGCAGTGGAATAGGTCGCCCCCGTACACTCTGGGTGGGGCTTGGTCAGCCTCGAGCAGCGCTGGCAGCGACTCAGACGGTATGTGATGCTTTGGTGTGTGGGTTTGTTATTTTTCCTCTATAGCGCGTTGCCGCTGATTCGTGCATAGACATCTCCACCCAGCTTCACCCTTGCCTTAGACGAGATCTCCCGCGTGGAAGCATACGATCCTCGCCCGTTCTGTATCTTCATCACATTACGATATAAACGTCGGCTCTTTATCGAGTTCGCAGGACAAGAGGAGATGGTTTGCTGGAGGGCGGCGATTGACCGCGAGCGCCGAAGTGCAGACACGTAGACGGTGGGGTGTGTAGGGCGAGCAAGTCGTACCATTACGAAGCGTGACTGAAGATATTCTGTCAGTCTGACCCGCCTCTTTGTGTTGTTTCATTGTACGAATCATGGCGCCCAAGAGAAGCACTGCTTACTCAGACTGCCTTCCTGGAGGAGTGTAAAGAATGGAGAGAAAATAGAGGAAGGCGCTCGAATGATTGGAGGCGGAAAATCGGAAGCTGCACTCAGGCATCCCGAAGTCCTTTTATTGGCACCCTTAGCCTCATAACGCCCTGCCTGTGCTTGTCCAGTAATCGACCTTCAAAGGAGGGTCGAGCGGATCAGCTCCGAGCCCTCAACTCCCTCTTTTTCCCGTTTCGCTGCTGCTCGCCTGGGGCCACCTTTTGATTCCCAACAATACCACTTCCGCTCTACCCCATTTACTCGTAAAGCACTGGCGGAACTGACCAGATCTTTTGGAACTATACCATTGCCTGTTCTGTTGGTCCATACAGCAGGCTGAGTTTGAGGGATCGCAACTGAATGTAGTAAGACCCAGTACAGCAAGCTTCAGATCAGGTAAGGATGGGGTGCCCTCTTTCCTTTTGCAGCCGTTTGAGAAGTGAATGTAGCAATTTAGAACTGACACACATAGCTCTAGTGGCTACAAGAACTTGATTCGAAGAGCTTCTGGAGAGGACCTGCGTTCCTTCCTCGTTCTTTCATCTTCGCATTGTTCACACTCCCGAATGAAAGCCCAAGGCCGTTCGGCACAAGATTCGAGGGTGAAAAGAGAGGCATGATGGAACTGATCGCCTCCTGATTTGCTCCGGTGCTTGACACGCTGTCGACAATGAGGCCCGCTGTTATCATGCGGCAGACGTATCTGTAGGGAGATGCGACTAGCACGCCACTTGCAACCGTGTGGGCTTCTCTTACGGGGATAGAACGGCCGAGTCCTGCATGACGGTTGATAAGCGTAGAGCGGGTTCAGTGGAGGCGGAGCATGCGGAGCAGGTGAAGCGCCCGAATGACCGTCGGATGAAACCGCCCAAAAGGCTCGTAAGCGCCAGCTCGGCAGAAAAACATAGAAGTATTGAGGGTCTTGAATCTGATGTCCACGACCTCCGGCAACTGGCAGTTCTTGGGACCACCGTGACTTTATAAACTGTGAGGTAACATCACTGGGCTGGTCCCATTGACATCCGTGATTTGGTCGTTGCCTCAAGATCGATCACATCTACCTAGTCATTGACGCGCGACCTGAACATGGTCACCGTATTCAGGAAGGACGAGCCGGTGCTGTACCGAACTGATGATGGCAAATTCTGGGTTGGCGCGATCAAGGAGTACCGCAAGTCTTCTGTCGTGGTGAGAATAACCCAGCTCACTGCTGTCTAAAGTGATTGATCGACCATCGATAGGGTGGAGACCTTCTGTACACATTGTCCTTCCCAGATGGAACGACTCTTGGCTCGGTACCTTATAGTTCACTCTGGGTTTATGAGTGAGCAATAATCTCTTATTTGCCGTTGCGCTAATTTGACCCGGACGTACTGTTAGTAAGCGCATCGCGGTGCAGCAGGGTTCACCACCTGGTGCTCAGTGAGACGGTTAGAGAGTCGTTTTACAACGAGTAGAGAGGAAACCGTCTTTCAACCTCGACAGAGCTATATACCTAGTCATCCACGGGATTACCACGCTTTTGTGGTAATGAGTATGATGAGACCATCAAATTATGCAACCATGGGATGTTGGCGCGCGGACAGCCACGGTGGTTATGGTTACGGCTCCCACTGGGTGTCTGCCGAACACGGAATAGGGTCCGCTATGTAGGACCCTAAGTGCTTACAAATATAATTTAAGCGCACTTCAGGGGCTCAAATTGCTCCCACTCCATGATGCCAGCGAAGGAACTCGCTTCCAGCAGACGACTGCTCTCACAGAGCCTAATTGTCCTGTGAGATCGTTGGTTCGACTCGACTTACCCGCACAACGTGTGACCGCTGATTACAGTTTCCGGTACGCGTTGCGGTGAGTTGTGCCTTACATTGTAGAGTATGCTCTCTCATAAGATGTTGTCATTTGTGGAAGTGGCCCTATGCATGTGTCGTCGTCCATTGTCTCGCCTCGCTCGCTCCACGAATTGAAGCGCAGTATTACCTTAAAGGAGTCTCATCAGTGGTGGCGGCAATTTGACAACAGCTTTGTTGCCCATGGCTATGAGCCCTTCATATTTGGGCTTCCTGGCATGCCGCACACTCTTGGGGCTCCCCCAAAGGGAGAAGCACGGGGTCATGATCCAATGTGCTGCCAAATCGAAGGTTATCCAGCGAGGAAATGGATATCCGTACCGGTCAGCCGAATCCGATCAGGTGCAAATCTATTTTCTAATCCCTTCCAGACAACAAGGGGTCGTCCCGTCCAGGAAGTAATCACGGGAAGGTGGAAGTGGATTGAAGCCGTGATGATGGAGTGCAAGGGGCAGCCAACCGAGGGAGATCAGTTCTTTGACATACTCAAGGAGCTCTCGGATTCTACAAAAACCCGCAATCCAAGGAATCATTGTCTCGCTGCTGACAATTTTCTATCCTTTAAGCTACGAGATGGAGAAGCGGTGGTTACATTTGCGGTATTTCCCGCTTTAGACGAGGCTAATCCCTTGAAATGGGATACTGTGACCAACATGCTCGATGCATGCTTGCAATTGACTGAGGTAAGAGTTCCTCAATATTCTCACGCACCCTGGTACTGATTGCACTGGTCACCGGCAGGGATTAGCCTATTTGCACGAAAACGGCATTGCGCATAGGGTATACCCCAAGAACCCAAGTTGCTACGTACCTAACAACTATTTGAAGGACCTTGGTGCCGAGAATATTCTGGCAAATCTCAATGGTGTCAACAATTCCTTTTGGCACCCTCGAACTAAACTGTACATCATCGATTTAGAGCTCGCTTCTCGTTGCACAGAGGTGATTGGCTCGCCTTGCGCTGACTATGATAGACCATTTGCGCCCGAAGTTGCGGAAATGAAGCCCCATGATCCTCAAGCTGCAGATGTCTGGCAATTGGGAATGCTTATCAAAGAAGCATTGGTGAGCACCAAAATCTAGCTACTATCAAACGCTCATCTATTACATCAGGAGAGCATGCCAAACTCGCCTGATGAATACAAGAACATGACAAGTCTTTGCGAGTTGATGACTGTCATTGATCCAAAGCGCAGGCCAAGTGCTCAGGATGCATTCTACGAGGTTTGCAAGCTGAAAATGCAGCACGAGCAACTGAGCTGGAATTTGTGGTTGTTCCCAAACACTCTTCTTAGTTATATTCGCACATGGATCGATTTTCTACCTACCAACCACTAATATCACTGCTTCGGCAGCAATTTTATATCC
The DNA here is from genome assembly GCF_000292625.1 of Dacryopinax primogenitus. NCBI lineage: Eukaryota > Fungi > Basidiomycota > Dacrymycetes > Dacrymycetales > Dacrymycetaceae > Dacryopinax > Dacryopinax primogenitus. The sequence continues at coordinate 165,611 of NW_024467221.1, read as the reverse complement.
TCGACCGACGCAGACGCCTTCCATCTTGTAGTATACACTTCCGCCCATCTTTGTCGTTGTTAAACTCTTCACCTGTGGCCGAAGGAAGTGACGATAACATGACTTCGGCCCCACCCCCGCACGGCGAGTCGGCGACGCGCCGGGGCAAGAGTGTCAAGTAAGAGAACCGTTAAAGACCATCATTTGAGCGATCAACGGATGTTCTGGTCTCCTCCTCCAGCCACCAAGGTCCTTGCTGCTTGATGTGGATGGGACAGAGGTGAGCGGCGAAGAGGCGCGGGAAGGAAAGTCTGCGTTACACAAGATCTCAGAAGACGCAGCTGTGTCCATGTTGCACATGTGATGCAGCCAAGTTACCCAAGAGCATGTGAGAGATGTATTGAAGGCCATGATCGCGAAAGGGAAAAGAGATGGGAAAAGAAGAGTGGGCGCGCAAACTCAAACCGTAGCTACATTAGCGCAGTTATGGAATGTATACTAGACTGAAAATATCCAAAGTCCCTTCCAAACAGGCCAGACGCACATCTGTGTATCTAGAGCATCCGGTCAGTTTGATCAGCAGGATATATCCTAGCAAAATATGTATAGGCTGGTCCTCACGTAATTGACAAAATAACGAATGTGCAAGAACTAAGCTAACCTCGCTTTGGTAAAACAAGGCTCCTACTGATCTTAAAGGAAATCACCTCCAGAGATTCAAAACCTAGCTTGCCAGTAGTTTAAATTCCACCCGCACCACATGTACTACCGGCAAGTGCGTGAGGAGGTACTCTCGAGCTTGCGCTTGTTGATGAACACGAGGGAGAGGTAGCTTCGGGGCTCTTAATATACGGGTTCCACCACCGCTGTCTCCCTCTCTCTCGACCAATTTTCTAACCTGTAGTAATTTGCTGATTTCTTAGCGCATCTTGCAAGGTAATTGTTGCATGTGGTCGCCTTACGTACGTGAAGGCATCCGAGTGAGAAGGTCCGGTGTTATGTCCGAAGTCTCCGCGTGATGCGACGCCCTCTAATGCTGCTCGACTGCATCTGTTCCTTCTTTCCGTCAACCTTTTCCAACAATTACTTACCATGACTCATCCTACGCCTCTTCCATCATTAGCCAGGCGTCAATCGCTAGGATTTCCATCAACATTTCCAACTTCTACCCCTTCAACTAACACCAACACCGACTCATCCTCCTCCAGCACCTCCACATCATTCAACCTCTTCGCAAACCCAACCACAACACCCAACGGCGTCCCCATCTCCGGAGGAGGCACAAGCGCACTTCCATCCGTACGTCCATTCTCTCCCCGTTCCTTACCTTCCTATGACAAGCCCATGTAGGACGTCTTCATATGGATATTCGTGCTTATCGCCAGCGGACTTGTGCTCCTCACAGCGCTGTACCGGTACGTTCTCCCTACCTCACTCTCTCAAGTATCAACACTAATCCACACCAGTATATGGAGGCTAAGACAACTGAACCGCTCTATGTCAACGTTCTTCCGCGTAGGGCCACCTCCCGCTCCGGCACCTCTCCCACTCTCGTTAGACCCAAGGCACCCGAATAGTCTTTACTGGCAAGCCCCCTACCCAACAGTACACCCCCCTCCTCCAGCCCGCACGAGGGTGGCAGGGGAGAACGTAGGTGACGGAGGGAGGCGCTTAGACTCTGGGTTAGAGGAGGGAGATGGGAAGGACGAACTGCCGGCTTATGAGAGGGGAACGCTGCCGGGGTATGGGGAGGCTGTGGGCTGGAGGATGCAGCCGGGGGTTGGACCGGGAGCAGGAGGAGGTGGCTACGGATATACGACAGGGGGGAGGGAGGACGTAGAGATGCATACGCTGCAGCGGCAGGGCGAGGGCGAGGGCGAGAGAGAAGGGGGAGGGGAGACATCACACCCTTCTACACCTGCTGCGCCTCTCACACCGTCTGCACCGTCTGCCCCTGCTGCAGCAGCTCTGATTATCCCATCACTGGACGAAATTCGACCACAGCGCACGCACACGAATCCTTTCCGCACGGACTGAGGATTATCCCATCTGCTCATCTTCATCCTCGTCCTCGTCCTCATCCTCATCGCATCCATCCATCCCTCCTCCTTCTCCTTCGTATCCCACCAAATCCCATCCCTCTTATCCGTCCCCATCCATCCTCTCCCACGTATCCCATCAAGATCCGAGCCGGGTGTATGAGCCACGCAGCATGTGGGACTTCTTGACTCGATTGACACTTGCTCCTAGTTCAATCCTTATCTTTCTCTGTACTTTCCCCTGTTTTCATTACTTTCTGTACTATGCACCATGTACCATGAATTATATACTTGGTACTTGTATGTAAGCCGTGAACCGAGCCGTAAGCCTGCCTTGACCTCATTCACCCTTCACTCTGTCCCGACCGCTCTTTTTTTCTGTCCCACACATCTAACCTACTGCTATTCCGCCCTCTCGGCCCGTCCTACCAACCCGGAAACATTGAGCGAGAAATTGACGGTCCAGAAGTACGAATGTGAGTGACTGAGTGTAAGTACAGTATTCCGACCAAGGGAATTTTTCTCTAGAATTACGTCTCCTCGACTCAAAGACGTTTTGGTCCTTCCCTTTTCTTCTATCGCCCTTTTATGGTCCTTTGAATATGCCGTGAAGCTGAAATATTGCCGTGTCTTAATCATTGTGCAGATGCTGGCAGGAAACCAGGAGATATATATGCTCACACCGCGCTGAGCAATAGATTATCAATGCTGGCCTACAACAATAGATCTCAACGAACTCACTATATTTTAATAACATCAGCAAGAAGGGCAGCAGCGCCGCTCGGCTCCTTGGCCACATTCTGTACGTTGCGCACCGGGTTGGACAAGCGCCAGGGAATAATATTAGACCAGGGGAGCTATGACGGCAATCCGCGCGTGAGGCTCCAACTTGCGACTGGCCTTCACGATGGGGGAAATGTCTCGCGGAGAAGAGTTTTATCCACCAGATTTCGGTGGAGAAGGGCTTGAGGCGCATGTGCGCTACTGGAGCAAGATGCAAGAGGCCGCTTGTGCTGCACGGCCTCTCATGGTTGGGCGGAAATTGGTACCAGACGGGCTATGGAACGCCGACCTAAACGATGCGCCTGATTTCCACTCCAAGCCAGAGGATCAACTGCCGGGAGATCACTGGCTTTGCAAGTATAAACGGCCTGCCATCACCAATGCTCAGCGTATCTTAAAAGATTGCTTCACCCTGATCGAACCGATTCGAACAGGGACCGACGAATATGCTCAAGTCTGGCTTGCACAGTGTACGCCTGTCGATCCCGACCCCAACTTGCCGGACAGGAGCATCGTCATCAAATTCTTCCAAGAGAGCCTTTTCCTGATCCCGGGAATCTACGAGTGGACTTTGGGCGAGTACTTCAAGGCGTCGGACCTCATTATCAGGGAACTTTGGGCGAATACTCGGCTAGCGACCCTTCAAGGCACGATCTTGCCTCACTCTTATGGCTTCTTCCAGGTCCGCTCGAGTCTCCATCCTCAACCTGTAGATAGCCGCTCACAAACGATTACAGTTTACATTCACCTACGAAGATGCACAGGAGCTTGTGTGCGGACATGCGATGGAGTTCATCTCGGGGGAACCGCTAACGGAATCCCTTGTGCGGCAATCGCCATTCTATTCTACACCCAAGCAGCGGGAATTGCAGGTGTGTCATATTGCCTTTTTCGCTTATTTACAGAGGCTAAAGCAAGCGGTAGATCTCGCGATTGTTGCACTGCATCTCGGAGATCCACTGGCGGTGTGTCGCGCATGGCGATCTGCGCCCTTCCAACAGCCTGGTGCCCCATGATCACCCAGAAATCTTTGTTATCATCGACTTTGGTTTGGAAGGATGGAATGACCTTTTTGTGGGGCCCGAATAACCGGAAATCAAGCAGCGGGGCACCGATTTTATCGAATTCTGGTACATCGGCCTGTTCTGTGATGCAGTCGGGACTCATGCCTGTCTTGCGGAGATCGATGATATCTCAGTTGTCAACCGATATATCAAGAGAGACATCGTTCCCGGTAGATGGTGTTTGATGTATCATGTGTCTCAGTCGGAATATATGCTTGATATTCAATGATTCGCACCCCCCCAGTCTCCTCAGATATATATATATATATATACGTAGTGCTAGGGTTTGTAGTCATTGCAGTGCTTTCCGCGACATGTTCCCGTCCATATATATATGACAAGTCGAGCAAGGTGTGACTGTGGATGGATTGTTCGTGTTCGGAGTAAAATAACAGCGTTTGCATTAGCAACCGGAGGTGCACGGGAATACTTACACGCAGCTCCTCACTCACACCGGTGTACGGCGTGCGCCTTCACCTCGGCGAAGGCAGGCAGTCGCCCAGCACACATGGCGAAGGCGCTATAAGGGATTCGGGCAGAAAGACATCGCACATACATGGCGACCTTCGTCCTTACAATGTCCTGGTGCCGCATGATCAACCCGACATATTCGTGGTCATCGAGCGCTGAAAAATTCTGCACATCGTAACAGATTCTGCAAATTCTGGTTCTTGGAGCCATTGCGCGATATGATCGGAACGCATAAATGCCTCGAACAGATAGAGAATCCTTCAGTGGCCTATGGATATATACAAAAAGTCTTGCCCTATCCGTGGTGCTTGATGTATATGGGGAGGCACAATTGACACCCCAACGTTCTCCTAGGTGTTTCGTTCCTTGGAATTGGAATATTGTAACTAGTTCTGCGAAAAGAAGCTTGATTTACTATGTCAAATATATTCAGTGTTATCTCGGATATAATCGAGCTCCTGCAGGACCCCGTTTGCAATGTCAAACTGAAATGGTGCACAGGCTCAGTCGGAGAATATTAATGCTTCCACTCGTACTGTGTAGCTGAGCTTGCGCTCAACCCATACGCCGCTGTTCACTGTACTCATCCACCTCGACAACGGCAGCCAATCCAACAGCACACACAACGAAGGGCGCTACCAGGGATTGGGACAAGGGAACAGGGGAAATCGTACGCAAAGAAGGACAGAGTAGAACGCGAGGGAAGGGTCGTAACATCAGTCGTTGTCAGGGGAGCGGAGCACCCTTGCTCATTCACCCAGGTCTCCTCTCTTTGCTCGGTGAGTTACTAGCTCCTCCCTATCGTCTACATTTCACTCATTCTCTGCTGGTTGGCCAGTGAACAGGGACGAAGTACTTGGACGGTGTGGACGATTCGTACGACAACGACCACATACGCAGACCTGAACGACATCCACGGCCTATTCTCCGAAAACGACGACAACGACGACGACAAGGAAGAACGAGACGAACGACGGTCTAGGTGGATATCTGTAAAGAGCAAACTCATACGACCAGGATAGGATAACAGACGACTTGGACTTTGCTGTTGCCATCTATCAAGCATCAGCGACTCACCGAACGATCACGGACTGTAACTCGACTTCAACGCCGTATACCCCTTTTCACGACTTTCTGATCCTCTGTACATCCGCGACAACAAAATCATGGCATTCGAGTCGCCTCGCAACCTGACGCCTACCGCGCTCACCCCCTCGCGCCCAGCCCCACCCGCCCCGCTCCAACGCCGCCCGACGGACCTCTCCCTGCCAATCTCCAACCCCCTCCCTCTTCAACTGTCCCAGCCCGGGTCAGCCACCAGTAGCCTGCGCTCCTACTCTCCTGCAGGCGCATCGCTCAACGGTAGCTCACCGGGCCCTGGGGGTAGCATGTGGACCTCGGGAGGAAGGGAGGACCCCTATGGTGGAGGTATCGGGAGCATGGCAGTCGTCCAGAGCGGATGGGTACAACTGAAGGAAGAAGGATTCGCAGGCTTGTTCTGGCAGAGGAGGTATATGGTGCTCAGGGAAGGCAGCTTGAGTTTCCACAAGACCGAGGTGAGTTAATCCGCTTTGAACCATCACAGGTAACTAACAATGTATTCTTGTAGAGTTCCGGTGCAAGCAGCACCCTCTCCTTGCGCGACATCCAGTCGGTGTCGCGTGTCGAATTACGCCCCTACTGCCTCCTCATCGAGCTCTCTGCCTCTCGTGGGAAACTTCACATCTCGTTCAAGTCCGACGCAGAGCTGTATCAATGGCAGGAGGAGATCTACTCACGATCTCCCTCTGCGGGCGTCTCGCATCCCACGGACTTCGTGCACAAGGTGCATGTCGGTTTCGATCCAGTGTCAGGGGCATTCACGGGCCTGCCAGAACAGTGGACGCGCCTGTTGTCTGCAAGTCAGATCACGAAGGAAGACTATGCGAAGAATCCACAGGCGGTGTTGGACGTGCTTGAGTTCTATACCGATCGCCAGAAACGCGAGGCCGAAGGGGGCGATCTGACAATTGCCGGGCCTGGAAATGCTGCGGTTGTCACGCGCCCTCCGCCGCCAGGGCGCTTCGCGGGTGGTACGGGCTTGGGTGGACAGCTAGCTCAGCAGAAGAACGCAGACGCGAACGGGAGTACCACGAGCCTTAACACCCTCGCTACTACCACCACTGCGAATACTGTCGTATCCGATTCATCGCGCGCGCCTTTGATAAAGCAGAACACCGCTCCCGCGGCATTGGACACTCGCAATGCGGAGAGCAGACTGAGAGAGCTCACTCTCGCGAACAGCGCCCGACCGCTCCCTCAGGCTTCGCGGCCTGCCCCTGCCCCGCCCGGATCCAGACCGCCTGTGCAGGCTAATCGTCCTGCTCCCCCACCCCCTGGACAGCGTGCCCAACCCAAACAGCAAGATTACTTTAAGGACAACTTCAGCAGTCCTGTCACTACTGGTGTTTCATCTTCCCAGATGGAGGAGCGTGGGCCACATATACCAGCTACCCTCGCGCCCATGTCCGACACCACACGGCAACAGGTCTCGCCCGCCAAATCTGCGCCCACATCCAATGCCAATTCCTCCACGGCCGCAGGTGCCCTAGCCGGTCCACCCCCGGTGAAACCCCTCCAGACGGCCAAGAAACTCCCTGTGCCTGCTACAGATCCATTGGCGACTGCGATGGACAAACTTGAGGCGAAGAGCCCTGAGGGAATCCGAGAACGGGAACTGAAGAAAAAGGCCGAGGAAGAGAAGAGGATCAGCACATTGAGCGAAGGCCAGATCATGGAGCGCATGCGGGCCGTCGTTGATCGGGAGAATCCGAAGGAGCTATATGCACGGATCAGGAAGATTGGTCAGGGGTAAGCACCCATACTACCTGGAAGAACTTGGAATGTGCTGATTTTGTACGACAGTGCTTCTGGCCAAGTGTGGGTCGCGAAAAGCAACATGGGAGGACATAAGGTAGCCATCAAGCAGATGGATCTGTCCCACCAGCCGCGCAAGGAGCTCATCGTCAATGAAATTATTGTGATGAAGGAATCACAGCATCCTAACATTGTGCGTCTTGTCCTTCCATCACGAGTGGATGCTTATGCCTTGGACACAGGTCAACTTCATCGCCTCCTATCTCGTTAACTCAAACGAACTCTGGGTTGTCATGGAGTACATGGAAGGCGGCGCGCTCACGGACGTCATTGAGCACAACAACCTCAGTGAGGACCAGATCAGCGCTATCTGTCTTGAGACGTGCAAAGGTCTGTGTCACCTCCATGATCAGAGCATCATCCACCGTGACATTAAAAGTGACAATGTCCTGTTGGATGCGCAAGGAAGGGTTAAAATCAGTGCGTACTTTGCAGCTGGTGTGCTGATGACACTTTCTGACCCGTTCGCAGCGGACTTTGGTTTCTGTGCTAAGCTAACGGAAACGAAGTCGAAACGCGCAACCATGGTCGGTACGCCGTACTGGATGGCGCCCGAGGTAGTGAAGCAAAAGGAGTACGGTGCCAAGGTTGATATATGGTCGCTCGGCATCATGGCCATCGAGATGATTGAAAAGGAGCCGCCATACCTTGATGAGGAACCGCTCAAGGCACTCTACCTCATCGCGACAAACGGCACTCCAACATTGAAGAACCCCGAGGCTCTGAGCCGCGAGCTCAAAAGCTTCCTCAGCGTTTGCTTGTGTGTTGATGTCAAGTCTCGTGCGACAGCGGATGAGCTGCTTAGGGTTTGTCTGTATTCTTCCGCACTAGACATGCTTGCTGACTGGATTGTAGCACGAGTTTTTCCAGCTTGCCTGCTCACCGCAGCAGGGTCTCGCACCTCTCCTACGATGGCGCAATAACCAGGGCGCGTAGCGTTTGATGTGCAGCGTATGCACCTGCCTCGATCTGTTCCTTACTGGATGAACCTGCCCGCGGGTTCCTCCCGTTCTCTCCCCTAGTATAGAAAAATTCCAAAAACTCCTTCGCTGCATGTGCTGATATTTTCGGAAGTGTACACTAGCTCAGTTATGCCCTCTAGAGGACACAAATCCCCTGTCTGTTCCTTCTCAGGGAGCTGTTTATCGCGTCCTTGTTCTTGTTATGCGAATTCAATGTTGCAACGGAATGGGATGTCCTGGATCCAACAATCACGAGAAAATTGAGCTTGGAACATAGAAAGTTACGGTTATCAAACTATGTAATACACATGTGCGGAGGTGAACTGTGCAGCCGCACCTATGGCTGAGAAGAGCGGGGCCCACTGGTTCATCATCGAACAACAATGCCGACACTCTAGGATGTTCATCAGCTGGTGATGAAATTCGGGGATCAGGTTAGGAGTCGCGCTATTTAAGAGTTAGCATTAGTCATAAGCAACACCCGATGGAAAAGACAGCAATTGGTGTCCAGGTATTTGATACCCTCGGCGATGGGTAGTCCAGACAGCTGTGTTTATAACGTCGTCACATGGGGTTCGCACCTGCTTGGTCAATAAGAATGAGGGGAGGAGACGCAGACGGCAGGTTACCTCGGTGAGCGCCATGGTAACGATTCGACTATATTACACGATGTTGAGGCCGTTCTCATGCTGCTGACTCTAGGTCAGAGAACAACAGCAATGAGCGCATCGCATCACAAAGGGTGGAAGTGGGAGGGGGGCAGTAATATAGGTAGAAGCAAACAAGCTGGAGGACGCGATGCTCGAGACGCCGTTGGTGCATGGAGTTGATATTCATTCGAGAGCATGGAAAAGGTGGGACAAGCCAGATGACACGATGGATGAGATGGTCTGAAATATGTGTTAGCACATGTACAGCTTGATCCGTACAACGTCTGCCGGTTTTCTCCACATTAGGTGTTGTTCAAACGACCGCTACGCTCGATAATCCGATGATCTGTAGGAAGTGTGAATAAGGGGCGAAGGGTAAAAAGAGAGGTTTGAACGCACTTTGTGAATGCCTCATTCGAGTGTTCTTCATACAAACATGCCCCTCATGCCTCTAAGTCAGACACTTAATCTGGTATAATCACGCCTGGATGATCCTGGTGTTCAGAAGGTCCGCCCGGTTGGGTCGCTCCCTAGCCGACGTCTGAGATGGGAAAATCCGAAGAATTGGGGCATAGTCGGGAGCGGTTAGCTACTGTAACGCTCGAGAGATGCGAGGTCGGAACGCACGCAATCAGTTGCAAACGTCCGGGTTATTGCCTGCCTGTTTCAGGCAGTTTGTCTAGAGTACTTCAGACTAGATAGATGCAGGTTGTGTGACTGGTTTCTTCCGTCATGCAGTCTGCGGGTGCAATCTAGTACGTGCGGCGCTTGGTTGGTTCAACCACAGCGTGTCTCACTACGACGTCCACTAATTCATCATGGTCTTGGATCCCGCGCTAATTGCAGCCCGGGACGCCCAGGAAGGCTGGTGGAAAGCTCAACCAAACCTTGAGGCGCTCGATAGTGTTGTTGCACTTCACTTTCAGCGGCGACATCCACCAGCGTCCAGCCAACACATCAAGCGTGAGCTCCTCAATCAGGGTTGCTATGCGTTGGTCTACCTGTACACACTCCATACGGCGACACATCCGGGAATGATTGATGCTGTCGTTGCCAAAGTTGTCCTGCCCTGGCGACCGCGATATAAGACGGACGGGGAGGTCGCCACTATGAGGTTCATTCACAGTGCGTTCCTTTCATCACACTTTTCAAACACGTTTAGATTGTACATGCTAGGTCAGACAAATATCCGTGTTCCTGAGGTCTATAAACATTGCTCGGATCTGCCTAACGACGTGGGAATGGAATGGATTCTGATGGAATATGTACCGGGCGAACGAGGGGCCGATGTGTACCCCGAGCTTGGGCGCAAGGAGAAGCGACATCTCATCCAACAGCTCGCCAGGATCGTTGCAAGACTGTTTATGATCAAGGCAACGGAAATTGGTACGCTTCTGCCAGTCGGTGCATCATACGTCCCATCCCGCAATCGTACACTGTACAAAGACGGTGACGACGTATCCTGGTGGATTGGACCACTGAACGACCTCGCTTACGAAGACTTGTGGCTAATCCGGTCCATTCCTGCGGATCGATGCGGTCCATTCAAGAACACACGTGAGCTATTCGAAGCCTTCGCACTGCTAGGCAAGCCTCCGCTAAGAGCCCCTATCAACCATGCACCGGGAAACAAGTTCTTAGAGCTTTACGATTTGGTCATCGATCGCCCACGGGATACCGAGACATTTTGCTTCTCACATGGTGATCTGGCATTACGAAATATACTCATTACGAGGGATGGAGATATCACTGCTGTTCTTGACTGGGCAAATGCCGGTTTTCGACCTCCTTCGCTGGCAGCAACCGCACCAGACTTTTTCGAGGACGACGAAAAATTATCAGGTACACCAGACAGTGACCAAACGACACCGGAAGCTCTGAAAATTCTGCGTGAGGAGGGAGAAGAGTACTTCATCGCCTTGTACCGCACCTTGCTTCACGAGGCGAATCCAAGTCTGTATGCCTCCCACGTTCACGGCGCAGAACAGCGACAGATGTATCACTCGCTTCAACGCAGCAGCTCTCCTGGTAATTTGGTGATGTGGATGTGGAAGTATGGGGAAGTTTTCCGAGAAAGGAGCGAGGAACGTTCGAAGGCAAGGAGAGAATTTTCCGCAGGGCTCCCTGATTGGTTTTATGAGCGTCAATGTGAGTTAGGTCAACACAAACATGAAGAATGGGAAATGTGAGAGAAGCACGACTACTTTGGTGAAATGCATGCCCTTCTTCAACACCTTCGCCCCAAAGGGAACCGTTTGCAGCTTTGTCAGAGTCAGCGTATCCAGCATCAATTTTCTTCACAGAACTGCTTCTACCCAACACGACGACACAACTTCAACAGCGATTGACAAGACAATTATACGAGGACAAAGGCCGGATTGGTGAGAGAAAGACATAAGGGCGCAATTGAACACTAGAGGGACAACTTTCAACGACGAGTGCCACGTCAGTCCATAATCCACAGTGCTTACAGTCTCACTCCGTTTTGCCGCATCGTTTCACCTCTTTGTGTTGCTTTTCAACCATCAGAGCCGTGCCATCTGGGCCCTTCTTGACCTTGCCTGCTTCATCCAAAACACACTCGCGCTTCGTCGTGATCACCATTACCCCTCTTTCGCACGAAGTCCCTTTAAGCACCTTGTGACTATCGTGGTATGCGCCTTCTGTCCCTGTACAGGTCCAGTAATGCACCGTACAGGATGCACGACTCTTGGCACACCCGGGTATCGAACAGTGGTGATTACCAACAGGTGCAATGGTTGGACGAGAGTCTGGTCGGTGTTAGGCTCTACTTACATTCATTTGGGGGGAAAAAAAACTCACAAGAGCCGTGGCAGATGGTCTTCGATAATTTCAAAAGGGGTTTCTTTGGGGGTACGGAGACAAGTCAAAAGGATGAAGCAGGGGATATGACCATCCGCAGCACCGTGTAACAGTGCTTATATATAGGGTTTTCCATTGAGAGCCGGGAAATACCGTACATTACTGAATGCAGTCATTCCAGACTTCGATATGACTGAAATTCAGCTGCTGGGAATTTCATGTCATTGACCTTTCTCTGTGTGCGTGTCAAGTCACTTATTAGTGCGTATGCAGACGACTCACATTGAATGCGGGCTTCTGCCATGCGGTCTAGAAGCATTTGACATGATAATTCCGGGACATCGATCATCTTCCTCGGAAAAAGGTGAATGACGGCTTCAGGCGGTTGTATTTCTTGCGGCGATTTTCTCTACGATAGACCTTTTTTGGGAGAGAGGCAGATGCAGGACAGCGGGCTGCAGTCCTCATTCACTAAACCGAGGAATTAGCGTGGCCCTTCAAACACTAGCCTCACTTCTCAGATGAGGAGGACTGATCCGCATGAGATAATCCACATCGGTGCCGCGCGGCACCGCTGCAGCTGCCCAGTTGCCCTGGCTATGACGGGGCAAAATATTGCTGCCGCAGTTCGTAGATTGCAAAGTCCGTGAACATAACATAGCCACTGATTCCAATACCATCTCTTTCAACCTAGGACAAGTCACTTGCACCAGTCGTCCCTTCCAGCCAAAAAGGAGCACCGACCTCTCATACCCATGGGATAAGTTCACCTTCCCCACCCACTTTCGACGGAAGCCCGGGGTTTCGCAGGCCGCGTCTTAGACTGGCGTGCCGGTCCATTGTTGTTGGAGAACCTGATGTCGTCCTCCTCAACCTTGGCACAGCGCAGGAACTCAACATCGAAATGTACTGCGGACGCTGCTGCAACCTACCGTCTCTTGCTATATATCGGGATCCTCGACCTCATATCGGACCAGCTCCAAGCGAAGTTTACGGAGAGTTTCTCCCCAACCGCTATGTGAAGAAGGAATGAGCACGCTATGCCCTTGTCCGCGATTTCGATTCCCACGGGGGACTCCCCACGTTCTCAATGAAGACGGCCTCCCCGCAGAAGAGGCTGTGTGCCGTTGTCTCCACGCCTTTCGCGAACATCACGATCCTCCGCCCCCATCCACATCCTCCAATGCAAATGCCCAATACCCCGCCCGGGCAGCGGCCCCGCTGCTCCCCAACACTGCCGACGACCCAACCACCCCAATGTCACATGTGCCATCGTGGTTGGCATCCAACACCCTTTGTACCCCGGGCCGCGCGTCCGCCGGTCTGCGCCTGGCTCTGGTCGATTCCTCCTCGCCTACCCGTGGGTCTCCCAATGCCGCTCGCGCTGCACTGGACCCGGTGGTCCTCACCGCCCTCTCAAGGCAATCCGCGCAGAAAGCCGCCAATCTCGCTCGAGCGGAAAGCGCCCAGAGGAATTTCCCCCGTATTCCCAAGCCGTCCGGGCGCAGAGCTTTAGGGAGAGGCCCGGTCCACGAACCAGATATCTCGTTTTGCATTGTAATCCGTATTTGTGGCGCCGCTCCCCACGGCACCAAGCAGGTGCGCTGGTCCGGCCACCGCAGGGTTACCGATGCAGTGACTGATCGGTCCTCTCCCACCTTTGCACCAGAACGTCCTCTATCGAGTCGCCCGAGATCAATTCATCTCAAGGTTAGGGGCATCTCTCTCCCTTGTTCACCTTACACTCTCGTTGACCAAGTTCAGTTCTCGCCGTTACGGCCTGGTTCGCCAGGTCACGGTTCCTCGCGCTGCAAGCTTACTCCAATTGGCGGACCGTCTGGAACCCCTCCTGTCCAAGTTCGACTTTCCCCTCCAAAACACCCCCGATCGTCATGCGATGTCCACATATCCCACGCTCTCTTGGCTTCCTGCAAAGGGCAGGGGCGCAGGCAACAGACTCATGATGATATCTATCGAAAATCACCGAATAAAACTGCTCTTGACCTGTGGAAAGAGTGTGGTGGAAGGGCAAGCAATGACATACCGGACTTGCACATCGGTATGTCACTGGGAGATGCCGAGAGATTTGACTGTGACCTTGAGATAGTGCCCCGCAATGGCGATCTAAAAAAGGTCGGACAAGGTCCTCCAAACCTCCTCCCTTTTCGTCGTCTCCGCCTGATGGTGCGGGACATGATCATCAGTGAACAGTCCCAGGATTACTCTGTCAGTAACACCGGCCCCCCTTTTGCATGCTATTCTGTTCTGACTCGATTCAGCAGAGCGACTCCTCCTCTTCAAGCGATTTGCCGTCTGTTGAAGCTCTCCTGGCAGAAGTCCAGCCTCTGCCTCCTCCCGGTGACTTTGTGCCGCGTGAGACCCGGGATGCCCGTCGGTCCGTCCTGAGTAGGTCTCGGCATCCCGTCGACGTTGGTACGATACCCGGGGTACATCGGCATCCCGGGTATCCTACCGGGTTCCCCGCAGGTTCCGCTGATATTGCACATGGCGAGGGTCCTGGTCCACGAGCAAACCAAGCATTTGGCGTCCCTTCGACCGCTCCAATGTTAGTTTTCACTGACCATCCACCTGTTCAATCAACGCAGCATGTTGCGGAGGCACCCTCCCTCCCAATGCACTCTGTTTTTCCTGCTGCGCCCATAATTGATCTGACGGGGCTGGACCCTCTGTCTGACCCTGCCAGCAGACTCGTGGCACCCACGGCCATGGTCACCTGTCCTCATCCAGGGCCGTCTCTCCTCAGCGCACTCGATGACGTTTTCGGCCCGTCCGTCCCTCAGGCGTCGCTCCCTTCCCTTCGACCACCCAATTCACGTCCGACAGCACGCCAACAACCTCTTGTGGCGCCAAGACCAATGTCATCGCCTCAACACGTCATTGCTCACATGCGGGCTCTGACTGCTTTGCGTCAAGTTGGACTCATGCCAACCATCCACGGTCCCGATACGGAAACGGCGGCCAAAGCACTGGAAGTGTGGCTTCGGTCCGCTGTCCAGCCTATCATCCGACGCTGCACCGCTTCATGTCACCTCTCGCCTCGAGTGTCTTCTCTCGCTGCAACATTGGATCTCAGTGTGAGTCCGATGATACATCCGATCATGCATGCCTTCTCATTTCATGTAGCGGGTCCAATGAAAGCAGGGGTCGGGGCACCAGCATGGATGTGCTCTGCTGTCTTGTCAACCAACTATTGAAGCGAGGGGTCTTTGTTCCCGTGGGTATGGGCGACTTCATCACGCTAAGCGTGCGCCATCCCACCTGGGCTGCCCCCCTGGCGCCGCTGATGCCCAAGGCACAGTTGGACTGCGCTGTGGCAGGTGCTGTTTGCCTTGCTTTCTTGTGCTTGCAAGAACAAGGGCCACCAATGGTCAGCCCCCTATTCTTCGAACGTGTGCTTCGTCAAGGTCAGATATCCCCAACCACAATTCGCCGATTCGAACCACAAATCCAACTTGCGCTCCGAGCCTGGCACCAGTTGTCCCATGGGGGTGTCCTGCTTCCCCCGGATCAATCATTAGTGCGCAACTCTTGGCTCTGCGCTGCTGGTGTTTCTGACCAGCAAAGCAGGAAAAGAACCATCCGCAATATCACTTGGCCAGATATGTGTTTCAGCACCTTGGCTTGCAGGCACGTCTACCGCTTGCCCCAATATCATAATGCTCACGCGGCGTAGCATAATGCAATGCAATTTCCCATGTCCCCTGACTTGCACGGACAGTGGCTTCGCTATCTGCAAGGGATGGCTAGCCTGGCGGCTCCTCTGGTGTCTCCTGAACCGGAAGAACTCTGCTACTTTCGCAAGGGAATGGATCTGCGTCTTGTAGGCGACACCACCCTGCTCACGGTAGGTCAACCTTCCTTCCCTGTGACCAACACTTTGGTCTGACACTGCACCTCAGTTGCTCCGGGACAAATTTGCAGGAGGACCCACCGCATTTATCAATGCTTCTTGGGGAAGCAGCCACTTTGCACACGCGGCGCAGCTTCTAGAACGGCTTGTTTGGGTGTTCGACTCTAATGCTCCGTTCGGCGTCCAGCAGAACATCAAATCAGCCACCTCAGTAGCCTTAGATCATCCTAATAGCTTGAGGATCGTAAAATCAGATAATCCTACGTCGCTTGTAACCCATGGTCTAGGATAATCCTCTCAGATAATCTGTGGATTATCCCTAGATAATCATGTATAATCCCAGGATGATCTGGCATCCCTCACACAACGTTCAGGCAGAGACCGCGATTGCTTATTTGGCCACAGCACCGGCGATTCCTCCCCCTACGATACAACAGTTATGGCGCATATAGGGACATTGATCAAGATGACAGACAGGCATCGCAACTCCTCACTCTTCACTGATACTCCCACTCATCCCACCCCTTCCACTCACGTCTTCGTCAATCAGAATCCCCCTCTTCCTCAAACACCTCGGGGACCTCATCCTCTCCATTCTCCCCTTCGACGTCCTCCCTCGATTCCTCATCTTCGTCTTCCCCTTCCTCTTCTCCGAGCTGCTCCTCCCCGGTCACGACGTAAGTCAGCTTCCTCGACCATTCGCCGGACCATTTATTCTGCATTTCAAGTAAGCCACACATCAATATTATAGACGTACACGCACCTTCCACAACTGAGTGCGTGCCTGGATAGTGAATCTCCATTTTGTCTTTAAGAGGGCCCCAAGAACTTCATCATACTGGCCCGGCATGTGATCCTGGCATATCATTAGGAGATCTCTTTTGGTATAGAGATAAACGTACCCTTTTCTTGACTACTTCCGTCGCGTCCTCCTCAAGCATTTTGTCAGCCAGCGGCGTGAAAACGGAGACATCTATGGTGCGCCTGCGGTCTTGTCCAATCGTTAATTTGAGATGGTAGCTAAATGTCATCAGCATTTGCAACTGCCAGCCGAACGTAGAAGACTCACCAGAATCTTCGATTATCATCAGACGTATCTTCATGCCCTTCAATATCGCGAGGGCTCTTCTCAATACTCTTGTTACAACGAGTATTCCTGCAGGCCTCGTAGACAGCATTCCGATCCACCACTTGAATGCGGCCCTCGACATTGAAGGTGTCGACGCGGGAGCCGGTTCCAAGATTGGACTTTTGAACCTCAGGGATGGTCAGAACGTTCGAGCGGGGCTCGATGTCGGTGAACAGGCCACTTCCCGCGCTATAACCGGAGGAGATATGTCGGAACGTTTGGGGATTCGATGCGAGATTATTGCAGCTTTGCAAAGTCAGTAGGCTGTTCAATGAATAACCATATTATCGACGGACCAGTTCTTCAAGCTCGTGCCCTCTGCCACCTTCGGATCCTTGTCCACCTTTGTCTTCTCGTACACGTTCAGGCTGATACCACCATGCGCGGCAATGACCACCTTCTTGAGCAACAAGATTGAATCGCGCTTCACGGCCATGGACGTAGCACGGCCTTTCCATAGTGCAACGCGCACGACGTGGGCAGAGTCGTCCACTAGCTGGACTTCCCGTCTCACCCTCTCCCCTTTGGGGTCTTCCTCCTCGCTCTCGCTCTCTCCATCCCCACTCTTCCCGGCAACCCTCTTCTTTTCAGACATCGCCTCCACTTCGCCGACATGCAGCACCACTCCTATAACGTTGACCTCGGTACCCACCTTCATTGCCCTAAGCAGGCTGATCTTTGTCAGCTCAAGACTCAGAGAAGGGATGCCGTGGTCCTGTCGTGTCATTAGTAATATCGTTGTATACTTCGAATCATCACCCACCTGGAGAGGGAATTCAATCCTAGAGTTGTGGTCGACGACCGCCTCGATAGGAAGAAGCCCGTTCCGTAGATATTTCGCTTGCGTTTCTTGCAAACGAACACTCTCCAAGCGCATCACCTGCGTTGACATCAGCATCAGGCTCCAAGGGTTTCCATAACCGCTTACCACTCCCACAGCTGCATTCTTCAACAATCCATCAATTACCTCCTCCTCGAACGTCAAGACCTTCATGGCCGTCTATTGCTTTGTCAATTCCACGCTAATAAGCACTATTAATGAACTTGTGCCTTCTTTGTCCTTGACCAACAGCGTCAAGGTTAACCCTCCGCCATTTTTCCACGGTCTTGGGCCATGGATTTCGTATATGCGCACGAAAGCTTCCCATCCACAAGACATCTTCGTCCCGAGCTCAGACAACTTGAACTCCTCGGGATATTCGGAATCGAAGCTGGATGCCACCAATCGCCCTGTGGCCTTCTTGCCTGGCTTGGCCGTCAAACCTTGGCTCTTGGCCGAAGCGGACGTTCCACTCTTGCTTTCCTTCGACGTCGACCCCCTTCCCGCCACCACTGGAGGTTTCGAATCAGATGACGTCTTCCCAGAACCCAATTCAGATTTGATCTTCTTCTTCTCCCCGATGATCGTCTTAAGCACCGCTTGATGTGCTTTGTGTAAGCCTTTGTAGGCTCCTCGAACTGACCCCTGCACACCTTCCACAGTACCCTTGACTGTGTTTTTCTTCCTCACTGCACTCCCTTTCACTGTTGGCTTCGGCGTCGCTGGGGTGGGCTCGATCTTGACCATTCTCGACCCGGAGGACGTCGTCGCCATGGGGGCGACGCCCGATGCGTTCTCGTCCGAGACAGATTGAGATTGACCTGATAGCAGCGTTGGAAGAGTGTCGGGTTGACCAGCTTGTTCAATTCGCAACGTTTCGGTGTGGCAAGCCAGTGTGTCGATGTTGGCAGCTGCGTTCGGTCCCGTAGCTGTGGTCCCGTCCACGATAGTGTCGACGGAGTGCGCCCCAACGTCAAGGCCCAAGATCCCATGCATAGATTCCTGATCCCCACCCAGGTACGTACCGTTGATGAGAGGCTCAAGAGGTCGACGGTCAAGTAATGCTTGCGGCTCTTCGGGTTCCTCCCGCAATATTGCATCGATATTCGTGTCGAGAGGGCATGTGCGTGCCGGCAGCGGACTCGGCACACCCACAGGCTGGCACTTCCTTATGATAATACACCTGAGTAGAGTCAAGTTAACCGGTGTCATAAATGCGCATATACGCGTCATGCGCATGTACGTACCGTCTCCTTCCCACAGTCATGCGTTTAACCTTCTGAACACGCAAAAAAACCCGCCACCAAGGTTCCTCGATCGACGTGCTTGTTCATCTTCTCCGAAAGAACAACAAGGAGCGAGTCCTCGCCGTCCGTCACGCTCAGACTAATGACCATCGTCAGTTTCTTTCGCCATCCCGCGTTATCTCGGTGACTCACCAGTACTCATCTCGTTGCGATATCCGGTGTCCATCCACTACTACCTGTTCACAGTCCAGCACCTGAAAAAAAAGGCTTTGAAAGACGACGTCGAGGCTTTCTAGCAGAGCACGGCAGTTTCCTCGTTGCACTAAGTCCGACATGGTGGATATGCGAGACGAACCAGTGGCGCGTCATCCCCATGATCCGGGATCAAGTACCATGTTTGCTTCCGTCGACGCGTCAAGCGATTGATTCCAGGTCCTTCCTCAACCACGTCTCATCCTCTCATCACTGTCATGAGTTCTGCTCAACAAACGCCTGCGTACGACATGACTGGAGAAGATAGTAAGTAAGGTGTTCTATTATCAGGATGTTTGGCCTAACTTCATCCAGCCCATCTCGACTTTCACCAAAGACTCGATGCGGCTGCAGTCGACTCTGTCTTGAGGTCGTCCACTCCTCGAACGTCGTCAACCCAAACTGCTCGCCACTCCCACGGTATGGATCTCCCGACGTCTTGACTGGCCCTCGCTAAGAGTCTCAGCCGTTTCGAAGAGGAGCAGGGCAAGCCGAATAGGGCGAAGTTGAAGGCGGGCGTCATTGACTTGACGGCGAGTGACGCGGAAGAGGACGTCCAACAAGTGCGTTTCCGTGACCGTGTATGCATCTAAGTTGTCTCAGTATATGCAGGTTGCTGTCAAAGTGGAGCCCGTCGACTCCAACGCTTCGCAAGACCCCATGGCCGCCCTCAGCGAACGTTTCGAGACCATGATGGACGAGTCGCTAAGTAAGACGTGGCTGGTTCTCCAGCTACAGCGGCAACTGAAGGACAGTCGCGCGGAAACCGTACGTCTACGTGAGGAGAACGATCGCCTTCGCCAAGCTTTGAGGAATTTGGTGGAGCCTGTTACAGGGTCCGCTCCTTCTCATCCCTAAGACCTGTTTATGACAGCGTCAACGTCTGGACACGCCAATACGTATCTGTTACTCTGCATTCTCGGGCTATATGTGGCAACATAACGACTTAGACGATTCCTCAGTGTATGTACATTGGGCATAGATGTCGTACGTCCAGTACATTGTAAACTAGCTACGTGTATGACTTCCACCACATCTTCCCACCCATCCGTTCACACCATGTGCAAATCAAACCGTTACTTCCAATTGTCCTCGTCACTTACGGTGACTCATGATACAGTGCCGGTGATTGATTCGGCTCGCTGCGCGTGTATGGTATGTACATCACCCCAACATGATCTCTGTCTTCTGCTGCTCGCTTCGGACCGCTGACGTGGCCCAGTGACCAGCAGGATACTGGACGCGCAAAGCCTGCCGTGCCATTAATAATTTGCTAGAGACGTTCATTGACGACAGACCTCCATTATCTGGGTCAAGTGGACCTTGTGCGTTTGCCAAACGTCCTTCGGATCTCCGGGTGCGCACTTCGCCAGTTTGCAGAGTTTCGACGCGAACGTTTCTTGAGCCATCGTTGCCTTCACCACGAGTGCCTCCACCTTACTGCGCAAGTCCAATGGTTTTATGGCACGGTAAGCAGTAGGCATCTTCTCGTCTGACCAATCTCGTTAGTGAAATATAAGTCGTTCAATCATCAGTAAAACTGACCGGATCTCTCCAGGTACTCTTTCATGAGTTGGACTACCGCCTGGATCCTCGCAACATCCGCGCTATCCAGTATCTAGCAACTTGTCAGCGCATGTCATCTCATTCGCCAAATCAGTGAACACACTCACACGCGTACCCATATTTCTCTAAAAAGAATGACGATGAACGTTATGTGTTCCGGTGGATGGAGGTGGCAGAGGTGCAAGGAGAGGTGCACCAGCACCGGTCAGCGTCCCCGGCGGTCCATTGTCGGTGAGACCCCTGACACTGTACACGTGCTCCTTGCCTCACCTCGGTTAACTCGCCTTTCCGGGTAATGTTTGACCGGGGCTTGTCTTCATCGCTGTACATAAAGGCGAATCTTTGTTATTCGAATTCGTCCAACGTTTAGTCGTTGGCGAGCATGCGCTTGGATTG
Organism: Dacryopinax primogenitus; assembly: GCF_000292625.1. NCBI lineage: Eukaryota > Fungi > Basidiomycota > Dacrymycetes > Dacrymycetales > Dacrymycetaceae > Dacryopinax > Dacryopinax primogenitus. Next base: position 144,643 of record NW_024467221.1, on the reverse strand, counting down.
GCTATTTAGGGCGCTTCTCACACATGCCCCTCAACGCATTGCGTCCGCGAGGTGCCAACGTCGACAGCTCATAAATAGGAGAAAGTCATCTTGCTTAACGTTCCTTACCCTCTTCCATATGCAACGTCAAACCCCCCTCCTGCCCCAGGCGATCGGGCGGTTAAGCCAAACTGAACTACATCCAGTATCCTTTTCGTCCTGAGTTAGTACTACCCCGCCTGAGATCGAGATTCAATCATGGGGCGCTCGTTTCAACGAGCTTTGGCGTTGGATGCGCCTCGTGGGGATTAGGGCCGCATTATGTTCGCTTTCATCACAACCCCTTTCTCACCATGCATCCTGAACGTTTACAGCTTGTGTCGCTGTCTTTGGGCCTGGTATTGATCAGCAGACGTTATCCGATGATTGGCAGACGACTCCCCTTCAACACGTTCATTACATCCTCTTCTCCGTCGTCATCAACGAAATGAATCGTCAGGTTGCTTCTGGAGGTGATCTAGCCGCTCTCCGTGTGGCGCACGATTTGATTTACCAGTTCATGGACGTCTACGTGAGCACAATACTTCACCGCGCGGCCATTCCTTGATCTTTCACCAGCTTCACTATCGCAGAACTGGCCAGTTGCCGCAACTGAGTGTTCCTCTCGCCATCCCCACACGTGAGCAAATGCTGGCGTATTTGGCCGCTGTTCGTCAAGGCGTATCGACTCCCGACCCCTCGTCCACATCCAGTATGGACACGTCTTCCACATCGACGTTCGGTCCTGCTGTTGAACTACCTTACATTAGCCACCCGCCCGGTCCGATTTCGTCTCCCGACCCCAGTGCTCGCAGGAACCCAGTGCAGCAATATGAAGATGATCTACAACGACTACTCGACACGGCTAGCTCGGACGAGAGTATGTCGCTCATCCAGCATCTGCTCGAGGACGTCTCTGTGCCCGACACCCTCCGGTACTCGACCACTACACGTCATTCGACTCCTCCTCTTGCATTTGTTTCAGCTCCCTCAACGGAGACGTCCCTTCCACATCCTGAAATGTCGGACCCGCCTCAACAAGTCGCGACACCAAGGGATCTTCTCATCCGACACGATCGATCATCCGACTTTCCCCAAACACCATCTACAATCAGCTGGCATCCATCTCGCTTGTCGAATCAAAGTTCTGATGAAGCATTTCTAGAACAATATGTTGGCCCACGTTTGCCTGTTACCATGCCGCTTCCTGCCATCAACGAATCGTTACCACTGGCATTTCTGGTCTACTTCTATGAATTGGGCAGTCACGATGCTACTTTATCGACATTAGACGTTTCCCTGGTACCAGAGTAACTCCGTCATACTGTACCTGCCTACATAGCTTGACTGGTCAATGCGACTCTACCGCATCCTCATTGTCCACGGTGATCGATGCCGTCATCTCACGTCATTGCGATTACCTAATTCGCATCCGCTGCCTTGTGAACGTCACCGTTCAGCGACGCGTTCGTTGACCCAATCTCAACCCCTCTCCACCATGTCCATCGCATTGCGCAGGGGTACTTGCTTAGCCTTTCTCGCTTCAAAAGCTCCTGCTGGCAGCTATGTGCAAGTGGTCAATATCGACGTGTTCAAGCAGGCAGATGATACCTTTCAATACATGTAAGTTTGCTTGTTGCCGAATTAGTACCGTCTCCTAACTGTCTCAAACTTAGGCTAGAGATCAGTGATGGTTACGCGACCATCCGGTCATGCTCAGCACCCAGCTTAACACACTTGTGGCTACGAAACAGGTTGCCGTGTGCGCCGTTATTCAAGTGGAGAACTACGTCTGTCGGGCCGTCTGCGGCATTCGGTCCGTCCCCCAGCTTTGTTACTTTAGCCCAGCTCATCACGTCCAGTGTCGTGATCATTAAGAAGATTGCAGCGACCGGAATGGCGCCCTTAATTGTGGGAAATCCCCATGCCATTGACGTTGTCGCACTGTCAGACGATCCGGATGGATTCATTATGGAAGCTGCTGCCTATTTAGCGGGACACACCCCCGCAGATGTTGACAAGTCAGAGGTACGTCGACATGCGCTAGTGTTGAATGATCAGCCATTCACTGACGTTCGTGGCAGACTGATTCCACCGAATCCCAGGAAAGGCCGCCTTCATCCCAACCTGGGCTTGATGGCGCCATCGACGTCAAGCCAAGGTTTCGGGCCAAATCCATCAACAACAGCTTCTCCCTCAAGATGCCGGCGTTAGACCCAGTTGAGTCAGACGAAGAGGGCAGGGATGACCTTGCGGCCGAATGTATCTATGATCGCAAGCATGGTCTGAATGACGACACCAGCAGCGTGGAGGAGTGACCTGTTTGGACCAGGCGATGAGTGCGCATAGCTGCTCGTCCACTAGGTAGTGCAGCTACAGGACTTTCTCACCAAATGTAATTCTACATATTCATCGATGTATTGTGATTAAGCCCAAGCTCTTCCAATGTGAACCACGGGCGGCGGAGTGCATACACATGCCGACGATACCCTGAAAAAGAAGTACAGTCATACTGGCGTTCATTCTGGCGCGGCGCTTCATTGTACCTTTGTTCTTCTCTCACGTCCCTAGCTTGCTGCACTTCTGCCGTAGCGCCTTCGTAGATCTGGACTGATTTGGGTCAAGGGGAACTACATACTGTACTGAAGTGGTGGCTGGTGATCGTTCATCGCAATCGCCTGCGTGCCTGTGGTACTGCCCAATGAGGGAAGATTCGACTGCTGAATGGCACCTACCATCTCAAGAAACTATCAATACCAGCTGTTTGCCTTGCAGGGACGAAATTCCAGCCAAATCTCATGGGATGACGTCGCCCTGCCAAACTCTTTGTCGACAAGGATGCGTGGTAGATGCGGTGGACCACAACGACCAACAGGCTGAGTCAAGATCCAGTCAAGTTACCACGTCTGAATGCAACTCGCGCGTGTGTTCAGATGGTGGTTCCTCCCCTCACAGATATCCACCGTATCATCGGAGATCAGAATCAAGGGATAACGTGGATGCTGCTATTCAAGCGATCATGACAAGTGTCGAGAAGGAGGATGCCGGTAAGCGTCCAACGAGCTGTGAACGTCATAGGCTCACTGTTGTAGAGCATCTCCTCTCGGATCTAGTACATTTCATCTACATGACCGGGATGCACATTCTACTGCCTCATGCCAACCTCCCCATTGCAACCCGAAACATTCTTGCTCGACTGGTCACTGCGGAAACATCGTCGAAACGCTCTTCCGAACCACCACCACCTCGAAAAACATCTAATGGCCATGGCAATCACGTTCCAGACCATCCAAGCGATCCCGAAGACATCTAGCCGTGGGATCTTCGGAACATTCAAGGCGTTCGGTACCATATCCAAGCCGATGGATCCAAGGTTGCTCTGCCTGGCTATGGCAAGTATCATTGGACGCACGCTCGCCTGATTCGCGTCGATCCCGACTCGCCTTCCAGAGCGCGCTGGCCAGAACGCCCTGATAGCTACGTCCCTCTCAAGTTGAGCAACTTTCTGATCAGGCTAGATTTCAATTCATGGCTGGGTCCGTTCTGGTGACCTCTGCAAGCATTGGCAGATCTAACGTTATGATTCCAGATAACAACCTTGGCGGGCACTGCCTCTGGAGAGACCTGCCCAAAGTGCTACTGCGTCAAAAACGGGTACTTGTCGGGGTCACCCAACATATTCCCCTTCCAGGGACTCACGAACAGCCATATAAGTGGTCGACTCTGTCTCAGTGGGCATTCCACGTCGCGATGTGGGATGGAACGATCTTCGTGCGGGATTTGACGTCCGGTTTGTCCTCATTGAATCCCGTTCACCGCGGCATTCTTACATCATTTAGCGGAAATGACGCCTGTGGATCGGCCCCTCGTGCTTTGTACCAACGGCGTCGTCTTCACTGTTGCCGATATCCACGCCATCTTCGGGTTGGATTTCAACCAACCTGTCGAATTGGCAGTACCACTCGAGGCTCCTCCTGTATCTTGGCGTGCCATAGCCGGAGAGATAGAGAGGTCAGATGGTCAAGACATCTCCGATATTCGGCATCCCGGTTTAATCAATCATCGACCTAAGGACAGCGACGACCTTTCTGAATTTGTCTTCACAGCGAGCAACGGCAAGAAACGTCCTTTCATGCACCAACCAGCATCTGAATTCACCTCGGCAACTACAACGTTCGTATCGGACGTTGCGCCGATGAAGAGGAAGAAGTCGTCACAGCAAACCCGTCGCCGTCCACGACAGAGCCAGCACCTGAGCTCAGCATTAGGCTGCTCCGCTCAGGAAGGGACCAAAGACCCAGTTCCGCAAGAACGGCCTTCGCCAAGCTTCCAGTTTCTTCATCCCAACCCACCATCGTATCGAGATAATCGCACAACCAACCGATTACGAAGGAGACTCGACGTTGCTGCTCTTGAGACCGGCTACGCCCCGTCGTCTAGCGCACTCCCTCCAAAACCGTCGAACTCAATCGGTTCGGTCGACGTCATGATGCTTTCGATGGATTACAACTTGATCGAGGACGTCAATTTTTACCTTCCAATCTCAGACGCGTTCGAAGCTTATTGGTCCGCTCCTCTCCATGGCGACAATATTGCTCAGTCGGTATGGGTCAGTCCAGCGCTGGGCTCGAATCGGCCGACCCTGAAAGCTGAGAGCAAGGGGTTTGCCGCGTGGATACGTCATCAGGCACGGTGGAAAGGCAGGCACGGTGAGATTCTTCCATACGTCCAGGCTTACACGGAGTATCGCCAGTTTATACTATCATCCGCCTGATTAGATTTGTACTCTGTCGTCCCAAGTGCAGGCTAGTCTCAGCGTTCAATTCACGCGCCGGAGGCTAGTAGGATTGTATATATATATATATATGTATTAACAAGCTAATGAACACGCTATGTAGTTTACGTCTGACGCCTGCGTGGTCTCCCGCGTTTTGCAGGCGCAGGAACCGTGAGACGATGAGGAGACCTTCCCGTCTGATGAGTGACGTTCCGACTGACGTCCGAAAAAGGTACATACTTTTGCTTGTATGGACTTGCTGCCATTCGCCTGAGAGATTCATTTGCTGAGATTGCATGTCAACGCATACAGAGTCACTCACATTGATCGCCGCACGTGAACATCAAGTACTTGGGCACCACCACGTCGTAAGGGCCTGCGACCCTCTGGAGAATGTGCGGAGGATGGTTCTTGCCGAGGGTCAGACAATGTCGCTGTGCTGAGGGACTTCGTCAGAAATCAATCCAGGATGGAGCACGAAACGCCACCTTCTGGATGCACTGCCTGTGCATCACTCATCAGATCAATTCACATGACGTGCGGAGAACTGTACCTTGAGCAACATTCTCCCTGCACACCGGCGAATCAATTTGGAAGACATCTTCATCTGAAGGTGGAGGGGACGTGCATGGCTCATCACCAAAAGGATTCCATCTTGTCGGGGTGTCACAGACCTCCCCGTTGGATGTGGCTGTTCGGGAGCGGAGTGATCGAATTGAGCGAGGTCAACGTATACTGGTCCGTCTGCTGGCTACAGACGTTTGTGTTGTCCGGATTATGGGCTGTCTTCCAGCTGGAGTTGTGGGAGGTTGATTTGCCGGGGCAGGAGACAATCCAAGGTTTGTCATGTCAAAGTGGAAGGGCTCGACTTGATCGGGAGGGGTGAAGAACGTGAACTCTTCCTGGAACTCTTCTTGTTGTTCGCGAACAAGGGTATAAGTCTTCAACATGTCCATAAATGACATGTGTTCCGGATCTGAGAGGGAGACGTCAATCGGGAGACGTCCAGGCTGGACCGAAACTGATGCCCAGTCGAGCAGGGAGTTCGATGTTTCATGCTCTTGTTCAAGGTTAGTATACATATCGGTCGGGACGTCGCGACCCTACCGTAAAGGCTCATGAGATACGTCTGCAGCATGACTGCAATCTCTAGCTGATTCCATGCTGAGTCCAAAGGTGGAAGGATAGGGCGGTTGCAGGTATCTCGCTGCAAAGTCGGTAGTATTCGCATAGGAGCTTGTTGCGACCGGGATTCGGCGGGGACTATAACGTTTAGACTAAATGGGGTACAGAAGGTGATCACGTACTGGTAGCTTTCACAAAGTCCTTCCATGCCTGCATCATGCCGTCATGATGACGCACGTTGTACTCCGAAAAGCCAAGATTGGCAGATGTTTTACCAGAGTCCACGCTGCCGATGTGTAAGAAGGAACCAGATGAGAATAGCAGTATAGGCTTACTGTGTTACGGCTCTGGCACCTGATTTATCAACTCCGCCAGCAAGAGTGAACAGGACCCAGCCTGTACGGGCGCTTACAGCTTTGTGAAAAGCTGCTATTGTAGCAAAAATCTTCTCGGAGGGACTCGTGGGACACGTCAGTAAGAGCCTAAATGGCGTGAAAGAACATACCATCCCGACGTCTGTTTCCCTTCAATGAGAACGTCGGGGGTTCCTCGCTCCTTCAACGCTCGCTCCACATACTCCTGCCGTTGCTCAGGCAAGAGCTGGTGCTCCCAGTATTGCTTGAGGAACTCGGGACGGGCTTGGAAAGAAGGTTTGTTCACGCCAATAGCAAAGTCAAGCAGCTTCTGCTTGAAGGAAGGGACGTCCGCAACCATGGTTGGTCAGCGGACAAGGACGGTCGCCAATGTTTGCCAGCCTGACCAACGGGTCGCCGAGATGCGCACGACTGTTCTTCAGAAACACATAGATCTGCTAGACGTCAAGTGAGCCGAATGACAATATGATAAATACAGATCATCGTACATTGCCAACATCGCCATTTTCTTTCTTCGGGCGGTACTGAGGGAAAGCGTGTTGGAAGGCAGAGGTGATTTCGATGGCGTATTGCTTGCCCTCTCGTCTGTCTGCTCGTGACGAGAACGCAGAGAGACGCTCTTCGAGCCAACCCCTCTGCTCCAGATCGAAGTTGACCATGAGCAGGAGTCAACGTTCGGCGAGTAGTACCCAAGTTCATTCCCTGGTCTTATGCGGTCAAGCGAGGAGATGCTCCGCCAATCCCAGGGACATCCGCTGTCATGAAAACCATGATCATAGGTGATTGAAGAGCGAGTCGTCACCATTGAAAAAAAACGCCTTTAGATGACAGAGAGAAGCAGGACGTTTCGAATAACACGAGACAGGCACGACTATCGGTGTGATGTCGGCCAGAGTCATCAAGGGATGACACATGAGAGACACGTTGCCAATCGGGAGTAAAAGGGTTTCAGGTGGCCGTTTTGCCGGTCGCCAAAAGAAGCAACGGATGGGTGGCTGTGATGCAGTGGAGGACGCGCCGTTAACTCCGAGTCTACCCTCATGTCAAGACCAATGAGACATCTCCATTTGGTTCACTTGTTGAGCATGTCTGTTGACCCACCACACTAGCTAGCTAAACTGAGGACGATAATGAGCCAGAAGAAAAGGAAAAGTGCCAATGTGGTGTTGCTTGATCACATGCCCCAAAATTGACCATGCAGAGCCCAACCCTCATGACTCTCAGAGCATCAGTTTGGGGAGTTGTGGATATTGGTGGGGGTCAACACCAACTGATGGGGAATGCTGACTAGGCTTTGTCCTATCATGCATATCAGCTGTCCATATAGTGGAGTTCTGAGCATCAAGAAAGGTGGCACATAGCAAGTGAGAATGCAATACTGAGGGGCTTGTCCATATCAAGGGGAATCAGCTGTTTGGCTGGGCTGAAGGTCCAATATCATCCTGAGATAGGGCTATCAACCAGAGCTTGAGTTGTCCAAGAGGAGGACTCAGCATGTCAGTTGAGCAATCGGCTGCTCAGAGAGGTACAACAAGTAAATTGAGGTAATTGTGAGTGGAGGATGCTCTCTCAATGTTGATATCAAAGAGAGCGTCACACTATCAGGCACACTTGGCTTCTCAAGGGAGATCAGTCATAAGACCAGAATATCAACTAGACAGTGGAATTCCTGAGAGATCAAATCTAAGGAGTACATCACTCTGCTCATTGCATTTGTGACAAATGTGAAAATCTCCAAGGATACAGAGATCACCATCTCTTATAGCATGTCCAAGGTTAGCATCTAATTACCAAGCATCATAGTTCCCTGCTTAAAATGTATAGGATGGTGACAAAGAGGGACAGTGCTGCTGCAACAATCTGAAATACCATAAGTACCTGCTTCCTCATATCAGGCAAAAGGGCATTTGATTTGGTTTTGATAGCTGCAAGAGCTGAGGTCATGCCCAGGTTTCTCTTGCATAGTATTCAGATACAATATCATTATGCATCTATTTAGGAGTATCTTGTTTGCTTGATGAAGACAGTGCATTGTACACAACCATAGTGAAGAAACCTCACTAGAGTTTGTTACCCTATCATCAATCAGGATGTGTAATCTAGTCTCAGAGCAACCTCTAACTGGTGTATGATAGCACTGGTTCTTGCACCTATGCTTGTTCCTAAGCCCATGGATATGGAATATGCTGGGGTAGATACACAAGCAGGACAAGTCCTCAAGAAGTTCTATCCCTCATCAGAGTAACTACAAATATCAATAAGATTGAACACAGGATTCCATCTATCATATGGCAGCTCTCTGGAAGCCAGCTGCTGCCACTGCGATTTGCTGTTTGAAAGCAGTATTAACCTATATAATAGCAATCTGGACTTAGTCACATACCTCAGGTGTACATTCCAGATGGAGGCTGTATGGCTAATTTTAAACAAGCTTTCCATCTTTATTCCTTTCTGAGCTGGATGTTGGGCTTCTTCCCACATGGGATAGAGACAAATGTGCAGAAATTCTTCCTCTCAGTTTTGCTAGTTTTCTGCAAATATCATGCTTCTTACTTCATGTTAGGGCAACACAGGCTGACTAAGTCTGCTCACCTAAGAGTGCCAAGAGTCTAAG
>NW_024467221.1:131704-135125 GCF_000292625.1 Dacryopinax primogenitus | reverse complement strand
AGTCTAAGCAGGCAACAAGGAAGTGGAGTAGACCTGATGACTAAGACCTATCTACAGTATAGGTACCTGTGGATGATCCTAAGAGACCAAGTCTGAAGAGACAGTCCCCAGGCAGAGTAGGCCTTATATTTATACCTCTGTGGTGGAACCTGCTAGAACATCTTGCTTACTCAGCCTAGTCAGGTGATCAGGTCATATGACCAAGGATGAGGTCATATGAGGTCATGCACAGCCATGCACAGCAGGTCACCTGACCATCCAATCCTTCCAGCAGGTTCCAGCACATGCCAAGGTATACCAGCTACTTCCATGTCATAAAGGCTTAGTCATGTCTCTTGACCAAGCGATGAGCTGGTGCCCTGACATCACCCCCCCTTCTAGACATGCTGTCCCAGCATGTTGATACTCCTTCTTCTGCTTTTCCCTTCTTCTTTCCAGATGTCCAATCAAAGAGAACCCTTTTAGGTGGTATAGTATAGTTAATGAGTGGTTGGAAGTGAAGCCTATCAAAGGTGATGGCTGAAATTTAATTGGTATTTTATTTGACTATAGAACACAAGACACACTTATCAAATAAAACAAACAAAAACATGAACTGTTACACAAAGTGTATTATCATGTAAGTGAATCAGGATTCAAAGGGGATTGCAGGGTATGCTTAAAGAGAACTTAATTGGTGTAGGTCAGAGCTCAGAGCCTACAGCACCCTGCTCTTCACAGAAAAGTGAAGACCATGCAAGACATGAACAAAACTTGACATCACCAAGTGAACACCATGCCCGCTTGCCCTATGATTGCACCCCCATTCCACAACTAGTATTTAGCCATCAGAGTGCTAAATTGGAGCACCAGAGACCTAACCCATTACTTCAAAGGCCATTTGGACCAGCTGCCACAAATCTTGCTACTGTCAATGCAGTCTCTATACCATCACTCATTCCTCCTATGCAAACATTATCTCATCAGAAATATCTTGCTGAAAGGGCTTCTCAGCAGCATTGAAATCGGTCTGCCTTGCAAGCCCACAGGGATAATGAGTTTGGAATGCCTTTTGGTCATCTAGACTTAGTGGAACTGCAGCTAGAAGAGCTCCAGCTACCACATCAAGAAGGGAATGATCTGGGACTTGGAGGGCAAAATGAGCAGGGGAAGAATGAAGTAATTGAGGAAGAACAAAGGCAGCAAAGAGAACTGGAGGCACAAAATGCAATACAAGTGTTGCAACCCATGCATGGCAACCACATGAAGTGCAGCAGTATGCAGAAAAGGCTGCTTGCAATCACCACAAAGTGATTACCTAGGCAGGATGGATAGGCTCTGTGCCTTCTGTCTTGCTTTACACTTCATTAAAGAATGTGCAGGACTCAACCATTGCAGAGCCAATATTCACAAAATGCTGTCTATGTGGTCAAATACAGCTCCCTGATTTCTTGCCAGTGCCACCAGAGCTAGCAAGACTGATGGCCTCTGATGGTGAGCATGCAAGGCACTCGAAAGAGAATATCCAGCAGTATAATCATGCACACTCTTTTGTTTCACTTGCCACAACTAGAAGTCATGCAATTCCACAAGCAGAAGGTATACAGTCTTTTTCTATACAAGGCAGATTCTACCCTCACTATGGACCAGCTCACCCAATTGGAGAGACACACCCAGCATACAATGAGCTATACTTTCTGGACCCATAGGTGGCCAACATGGAATGTGCATGATGCAACATGAATCTTAGACCACAAATCCTGTGGGAGCTGGGTGAGGTCCTGCAAGAGAAACACCTTTATGCAGAGCAATTTCAGCATGCATTTGAGGTTCTGAAGGAACAGGAGAGGCACAATATAGAGGCTGGAAGACCCAATGAAGTGGTGGAAGTATGCCTGCATTTTGACCCAAAGCAAGACCAATGCCACTATAACTTGCCAACTGTGGAAGAAGTTGGTATTGTCCTCCCTAATACACTCACAAATGAGTGAAGGGACTTTGTGCTACAAAACCACACAGATGGACAGCTCACAATTATGAGCACTGGTAACCCTGCATATATGCTGTTGCATTATGTGTTGGCATTCCCAAATGGTGAACATGGATGGCATTGGGCTATACCAAAGGTTGGGCAGGCTATATAGCACAATCAGAGCAAGCAAGATGGGCTGGAAGATGAGCAAGAAGATGATGCAGAAGTCCAGGGAATGTCCTGAGGAACAAAGGTCACAGAAATGGAGTATTATTGCTACTGCCTTCATTTTTGCAACCTTCCATGGGCATTCCACCTTTTCTGCTGTGGAAGGCTATTTCAGCAGTTCATTGTTGATGCCTAGGCCTGTGTGGAGCAAGCACATCTGTGTTGGATTGAATTTAACCAAAGAACAATCTGAGCAGAAGTGTATAATGGCTTAGCAGATGCAGTCATAAATAATGACCACACACATGAGCTTTCACAAGTTGGCAGGCATGTTATTCTGCCTTCCTTCTTTGTCTCCAGTGGTTGCTTTATGTACCAGCTATACCAGGACTCCATGGCTATTGTTCACTGGGCTGGATGCCCTGACATCTTCTTGATGCTCACTGCAAATCCAAAATGGCATGAAATTGTTGAGAACCTCCTTCCTGGCCAGATAGCTGTCAGGGTAACACCTGCAAATACTACCACTAGGCCAAAAGAGCCTCAATATCATGGTTAAGTGATATTGGTTGCAGGTTGCTATATATGCTATACTGGGTGTACCTGTCAGGGGACATCCCTAAAATCAATTGTGAACAGCTGCACTGGATAACAATCAGAGCACAGTCATATGGCACGACACCCCAAACAACAGCTGATACTACAATCACCCAACTCCAGGAAGGACAGATCCCAGAACATGAGACATTGGTCATAGATTGTACGGAACTGACCAGACAAGAGACACAAGGTGCCTGCCCTAAGCAAGCTGTATAGTCAGCCACAGACTTTGCTTCCTTTTTACTTCCATACCTAGACATATATAGAACCCTAGGTATAGCCCCTGTAGCTCTTTAGAGCTAATCTCTTAGGAACCCCATGGTCCAAGGTCATTAGGTTCTAAACACAAAGCTTTAATCATTCCGAATGTGCACACAACACACACACAATTGTGCCTGTTGGCTGCCGATCCCCACTTACTCTATAACACTGCTGTCAATCACTCCATTTGTGAACAAATGTTGAGGTATTGATTGACATACAACTCACTACTCTCTGCTTTGCTCATCACCTGTTCAGTTATTTGATCATCAACAATTGTTGGATCATGTTGCCCTCACAGTTCTGTACCCAACATTCAAGGCAGCATGCAATGCTTTAGGGCTACTTGTTAGGGCAACACAGGCTGACTAAGTCTGCTCACCTAAGAGTGCCAAGAGTCTAAGCAGGCAACAAGGAAGTGGAGTAGACCTGATGACTAAG
>NW_024467221.1:100624-126445 GCF_000292625.1 Dacryopinax primogenitus | reverse complement strand
AGTGGTGAAGCAGAGGTTGTCACTTGGAGACTTGGTCTTCTGTTAGGGCAACACAGGCTGACTAAGTCTGCTCACCTAAGAGTGCCAAGAGTCTAAGCAGGCAACAAGGAAGTGGAGTAGACCTGATGACTAAGACCTATCTACAGTATAGGTACCTGTGGATGATCCTAAGAGACCAAGTCTGAAGAGACAGTCCCAGGCAGAGTAGGCCTTATATTTATACCTCTGTGGTGGAACCTGCTAGAACATCTTGCTTACTCAGCCTAGTCAGGTGATCAGGTCATATGACCAAGGATGAGGTCATATGAGGTCATGCACAGCCATGCACAGCAGGTGACCTGACCATCCAATCCTTCCAGCAGGTTCCAGCACATGCCAAGGTATACCAGCTACTTCCATGTCATAAAGGCTTAGTCATGTCTCTTGACCAACCAATGAGCTGGTGCCCTGACAGGTATGGATAAACATGCTTCTGTCCCACGTTAGAGCACACTTTTTGGTCAGGTGTAACATGCTGTCCTGCAAGGTTCCAAGTGGAAGGAGGATGTCTTTAGAGAGAGAAAACTGGTGATGTGAAATCACCCCAGACAATACTTGTACAATCACTAGGGAGTCCTTTGATTCATACTTCAATCACCCTCTCTAGAATATGCCCTGGAAGCAAGGATCAATTGAAGTTACTGGACTTGTAGCAAGGTGAGAGGAGAAAGCAATTTTCCATACAGCTCAGAAGAAAGAATGCCAGTCTCTCAGCAATAACTAGATCCCATACTTTGACCTCGGCATGCAGGGATAGTACTTGGCACTAAGGAAGGATTGTAGCTTGAAAAAGAGAGGATGTAGTGTGGAAGATGCACCCATATTCTTGCCCCAAATTCAAAATGACTTTGGGGATCTGTCCCTTGTTGAACATGGTCTAGATCTTCTACTGCATCCAGTATCTTCAAAGAGAAGGAGTGCAGTTCTTTGAGTGACAAGAGAGTGTACATGCCAAGCATACAGGATACAAGAACCAGTTGCCTTTCTTGATGGGGTCACTCAGGAGCAAGGAGCAGTGGTATGCAACACACACACAGAAACAATAAAATGCCTGACAGCACTCAGCTTTCTCCAACCACTAGCCAGTTAGCTATACATTGTATATCTCAACTCATTACTTATCTGATAACATCTCCTGTGCATTGTGGGACTTGAAGTGTGTTTCAGTGTGACATCAAGCATGAAACATGCAGACAACCCACCTGAGACACTGGGACAGGAATGACGAGCCACCTCCAGATGCCCTCCAACCCTTTCCTTCCCAAAATGTCCTACAACTACAATCCATCCTAATACTGTCCCTGTATCATCACTGGCACATTCACAAAGCTCAGAAGACAAACTAGACTTGATCCCCAGAAGAAACAAATGCCGGAAGATCTCACCACATCCTCATGCCAATCCTCCTTTGGGACATCGCAGCAAACCACATAACTCGCATGATGTCAACAGTGGGAAGCTTCTTCAACAATGTACCACATCCTTGAAACCTGAGCCACCCTCCATTTCTACTCCTCTGCAAGTGAAAGAACATGCCATTCTGACTGGTCCCAAAGAAGCTCAAGGAACTCAGGTAACTGATTCTGAACCATCAAGGTGAACAAGGTGGGTCTGTAGGCATGATTCCAAAAGGTGACCTGTGCTCCACAGATCAGAAAGCAACCTCCCTCATGTTCAGGTAATGATGGCCCTGACTGCAACTAAGCAGCACTCTGATGCCTGAGCTATGAATCAACCAAACACTGCTTTGGCTGAGGATGCTGCCAAAAGACAAGCCCTATCATCTTGCACAAAGCCCCATTGATTTCAAGACAATCTTCATGTCCATATTCAGAGCACACTCAACCAGCTGGAAATTACCATTGAATCACTTTGGCTTTCAGGACCAATCACTGCATCCTTGCAACCAGCAGGCTGGATGCAATCTGGGCATCAATTGTGCCCATACACAAGCATTTGTCTCAAGTGAACTCCATCCTGTGTCAAATCAAAGCACAGGACATGAGCACAGGAGAGCTCCATCATATGTAGTGAAAGTGCTCCAAGCTAGTATAATGTATACTTTGTTCTGCTCTTTGCAAAATACCCCCTGAGTGCCCTCTTGGACCATGCATACTCAGTAACACAACCACCAGATGCTGATATTCTTGGCAAGATGAACCTTTAGCCCACCTGTCCTGGGACAGAGCATAGAGCATACAAAGCTCATGCACGAGACCGGCAGCAGCATTTTCACCCATGCATCTCCTCCATACAACAATGGACCTGATATCCACACTTATGTACATACTAGCATATGGTTGTGTGGTCCATATGTGAACCATAACCCAGTGGGCCTAAGGTCCACACTTCTGTGGTAGAAGCTTGGGTGTGATGCATGTCCAAATGCTTTCCATATGACAGTGGACTTGAGGTCCACACTTACGTGGTAGAAAATTGGGTGTGATGCACAAATGACTTAAGACTTAGAGTCAGCTTTGTTTATTGACCTGAGGTCCACCTTGTCAAGGCAGAGGCAAGACATTGACATTGCATTAGTATTCATCTTGTCCAATGTACAGATAATTCATCCAACACATTCATGTCGCGAAACAGCAGAGCACATAGCGATCACAGGCTAAAGGAATACCATTAAACAAAGTGTATTCCAAACAGACTACAGAAAATGCATTAGTGAGCCCAGGCTTAACAGGTGGCCAGAGGACAGTTGAAGATGATTGACTGCACTACATACAGAAGGAATGATAGATCAGCAAGACAGGATGGGCATATATTCAAGGAAACACACACAAACATGCTTCCGTTATCCTGGACATTGTTTCATCATAAGCCGCCCTGGTCTCATCCCAGTAATGTTCGAGCATTCTGAGCACTCCACAGTAGATCTGGATGTTCTCCAAGTCAAGAGCTGAAAATCTTTGCTCCACAAAGTATCCAGTCTGATAGCAGGATAAGAGATGCTTGTACTGTGAAGGTCTTAGCTAGTGGTAGTCTGGCATAATCAAGTCTTACCATCAACATGCAGAATGCAATCATGGGGCATGGAACTGGATCAAACTGCTCAGGGTGTAATGCAGCCTCACTACACTCTGCCAATCATCCTGGCTCCATGTAGCTCATGCTTGCAATGAGACATATGATAGCAGGATGTTCCAATGCATATCTATTGAAGTTGTCACTCTGTCAAAATGTTAGTTGATAATCGCATCCTGTAATGACAGACAGACCACTTGATTGCAGAAGATGAATGAGAAGCCTTGTAGGAGCCTTGTAATTTCCAATTTTACTGCTGTGTGCAATCTCTTGTGTTTTTGGTCTATAGCACTGTGCTGCTTCTTATTCCCACAGTTTTGCCAGGCTTTATCAGACGCTTCAGCTTCTGCAAATATGCCAAAAGGCTCCCAGTATTCTTCCCACATGATCCATGCTGCTTTTGTTTTAAATAAACCACGTAACGTGATACCAACCTTCTTCATCTGGGTCACATCAGGAATAGGAGGCCGAGAACTTGAGAAGGGACATACCAGAAGCTGTTGACCAGGATTTTTTTCAAAATCAATTTTAGTCATGCTGGGATCCACACTTGCTCCTTCCTTGTTGACCTGATCCTTTGCTTGTATCAAAAAGGAAAGCTCTTTCTCCTTATTGGGAAGCATATCCTCAGTCTTGTACAGGTTTTGCATGATTGTCATGCATCAGTGCAGGGCCTGGCACATATGAGGATAATCAGATAGATTGTCCCCAGAAGAGATATTTGGACAAGGGATTTGAATTTCTGGTTTGGATACTATGACAACCAGGTTATGCTCCTTTTTGATATCCCATAGGATTTCAGCATGAGCACCATGCTGCAGATGTGGTTTCTTTGACATCTGGGCTGAGCAATCGCTGCCAGTTTCTGGATGAGTATGAGAACACTGCTTGCAGTTAACTGATATATGAGGCACATTTAGCAGAGAATGATGCAGCATATCTGTGCTAGCTGTTGTGTTGCACAATTGGGGGACAGATGGAAGTATGATGTGGACTTGGAGCCTTGACATCAGACTTTCATCCCTTGTCATAGAAACTTGTTGAATTTCTGTTCCTGGGAGCTGGATAGATACCAGAGTATTGTACTTGATATTGCCAATGTTAAGTAGTGTTGATTTCCCATTGTCGAAAAAGTGGATCAAAGTAGGTGTTCTGACATTGGACAGGATAGGACAAGCATCTCTCATGATGTCTGGAGAGAAAGAAGTATGCCCAGAACTGCATGAATGGGGTTGCAAGTGGTCATTGCAGACGTCTGATTCACATGCTGAATTCTGAACAGTGTGAACACAAAGGTAAAGGGGTTAGGCAAGCAATGCACAGGATACTGACCCAATGTCAGGACTTGGCTGAGAAGACCTGCTCTCCATCCCATGTGCAAGGACCATGATTGACATAACAAACTATAGCACTAGTGTAGTCACCAGTAATAACCTTACAGGAGATGGCTGGGGAGGTGCTGGTGTTCTGGTGTTTGAAGTGTTGTTGGGCAAACTGAATCCTGTGTTCACCCTGACTAAGCAGCGTGGGTCTGCACCAGGCCCCGGGTCTGGCGGAGAGGCAGCTTGTGGTTGAAATGAGCAGCCGCGGAGTCCATGGCCAGACTCGGCGGACCCAGAGGACCCCGTGCTTCGTAGGGCCCTGGGCCCTCCATAGTACCCATAGACGCGTCACGCCCGCCATAGCCTATCCCGGGGTCCCTGCTATCCGGGGATGCGGCATTTTTGTGATGTAGCGAAGTGTGGTGAAAAGGTGAAAAGGGGGAGGAGAATAAGGAGGTCGATGAAAAGAAATGTGTGGAGCAAGGGGTCACAAGGTGATCGTAGCGCTCGGGCATGGCACGTAGATATGTCTTAGCATATCTATCTCAGCGATTTGCTACCGATGTCGCATGCCTCGCCCTTTCAGCAATCCTTCCTCGTACTTCTTGTTGCACAGCAGCTCCAAGCTGGCAGCGTCGAGCTTGAAAAGCTCGTGGAAGGGTCGGTGAGGAGGAAGAACACAGTCGTGTTTTAGAGCAGGCGAGGGAGGAGTTGCCGAGAAGGTTATGGAGCTACTAGGCGTGGAGGACGATACCAGGAGGCAGTAGTCGCGTTCGCGAGATAGTCGAACAAGGGGGACACGCGACGGGTATGATACTGTGAAAACGTGTTTTTCCACCGCTTGTAGGGAGGCAGTATCTCACTGCAGCTTCAAGGACGACTTCATCGGGAGGGCGTCGATGTTGCAGGTCGGGGTTGTGTTGGAGGATATTGGGGAGATCTCGGAGTAAACGGGAGAGCGAGCGGATAAGCTCCAACTCGCATCAATATCAATAGATTCATTTTGCGACATGTCACTCATTTGCAGCAACAGACATCACATTGCCCTCCAACACAGCATTCGCAGTGTCGTCAGAGGTAGAGAGATGTCTGATGCGATGGGAGGAGAGAGGATTGTAAAAGACTCCACAGAGATAGGTGAGTCCTCCTCAGAGGGCGATGACGGTGACGGTGATGGAGCTGCTTCGCCTGCAGATGGTGTCCGCAGAACTGGTGGGCTCCGTGGATAATGGGTAGCATTGGCTTACTCCGAGCTTGCAGCGAACGCTATATCAAAATGAGGACAATCCTAATCAAGTGTAGTGCGCACGAGAGGATCTCTACTTCGCTATATTGCTGCTCTCTTGACTTCGCAGCGGGCTCATAGCCCGGTGAACGATGTCATGGATCGCCTAAGGAGGGTCCATGGTCAGCATTTGGATAAGAACTAGTAAAACGTTAGTAAACGTTGATTTATTTATTTCTTTTGTAAGAATAAGGCTCACAATGCCCGAAACTTTGTCTCGGAATTGATTACCACAGAGGTAGAGACGGTCGGATGATGACGAGGAGAGGGGTTGCGGCCCATCTCTCTGCGCGTCGTCTAGTTAAGTCCGAAGCAAGGTTCGCCGTCGGAGCTACATAGCATCCGACTAGGGTTCTCACTTGTGGTGGAACACCCAAATCAGACCAACAACAATAATAACGAGACTCGCAATCGACGGAAATCCGCACAGAATCATTGGTCATCCATTGCGATTAGAGTCGATCGAACTTGCCATGGAGCTCTTATCTGTAGAAAGGACCCTTCATCAACGTGGAGCAGGAAAGCAAGCCTGCTAACTCTCTTCAATCCTTCCTTATGAGGCTGTGCTAACCTTATAGAATACCGTAATGATTCCCGTTCCGGTACTTGTCCTAGCGCGCCTGGTATAGGGCATCCGCACTCCCGGGCCAGTTGGTTACGACCTCAAGACAATTGCCTCCGTATATTCGAGTCATATTTGCTCACATTCAGACGTGACTTGTCTTGTGCTGGTGTCCCGCTTACTCTTTTCAACCGCTGGGCTCTCTCCATCTCACCCTCTCTTTCCTTCAAACCGATCCATCTTGTGATCATGATCGGAAATGACCCGAAGCAAAACGATACATTGACACTGAATGCCCTGCCACGATCGGAAGCTATCGTCCTCCTGTCAGCAATACTTGCATGGCTCGAGGGAGCGCATTCAGCCGATGGTTTGGACGCGCTAGAGGAAACCGTCCGAGAGGACCGTCGCAAGCGATATCCGGCTTCGAGGGTGATGCGCACATACACCCGTTTAGCGCAGTTGTGGCCAGATGGTCGAGCAGGTCGCACTGTTTGCTCCGGACTTGCGCTTTCTGCTGGTGATGGTCCTCGAATCATTCTCCTGGACATCAGCCTCTGCAGCTACACCAAATCACAGGACGGATCTTTTCATGACTCTGGTTCGGGTGAGCCTTTAAAGAGCAGAGCTCGACTAACAAATCTATCAAGGTTGTATATCGGATGGTTCGTCAGCACAACTTGGTCGTATGCGGTGGAATATAACTTCGAGAGGACCAACCAGTGCGGCTCAAAAGATAAAAAAGATGAAGGACGTTGGTATTCTCGGACCGTGAGCCATGGTTTTCCAAGTGCTCTGTTCGGGATCCTCGCCAGGGGTAGATGTGCGCTGAGTTCTTCCACCCCCACAAGGCAAGATGTAATGGCACACGTTCTCAAAACCCTCCAATCGGAGTTTCGGATGGAGGAAAACGACGACATCATCCAGAGCAAAGCGTGGTGCGACTTTTGTTCTCCCTCTTTCAAGTTTTTCTGAACACCATAATGACAGGGACTGCTCTAAGTACTTACTCCGATACCTGCTTCCGGTTGTCGTTCGCTGCCTTTCTACCCTTCGCAATGAGTACCTGCAGCCCGTGAACGAAATCCTCCTCCAATGGGTTCCTAACGAGGACGCAGACCGATCTGGATCAGAGAAGCTATTTTTTTATCCCAGTTGCGGGAAAGACGTTCATCAGGCACCACGAAAAAGTTGCAAAGTCTGAGGGAGATCACGAAACTGCTTCTGCTTGGTCACAGCTTCTGCTGGTTCATCGTATTCCCAAAGCGACCTCTGGCAACTCAGGACGAGTGAAGAATCCGGTATCACCTGAAACTGTCGGCGTGCTTGCTCCTCGCACATATCGCCAATGGGCCAAAGTGTTGTCTATCTTGATAGAGCAGATCTCGGACTTGTGTTGCCGTATCTACTTCTCGGACTGTCCCGAGATCGACCCGACCTCGTACACCACTTGTGACTGCGCATGGCTCGAAGAATATCATTCGCGCCACACCTCACCGTCACGCACCTATAGTGACTTTGTCCACGGTGAGGGGACGAACAAGATCGAGTCTTTGTTCCGCAAGCTGTTTGTGCATATGGAGGTTCTGTCAAGCTTTGCATGGATCACAGACTCTGAACAGCTTTGCTCTTGTCATGGGTATCTGTAGTATGGCATTTTGGAAAGACTCACCACCGATCCCAAGATCGGCCTTGCGCAGCATCTTGAGAAATGCTTGCGCAGGTCTCCCGCTGTACCTACCACACGTTGCCGATATCATGACGGATCCGGTGTCGATTCTTGTGACCACTATTGGACTCAGATCGGTACGTATGGCTCGGCCAGTGTTTTTCAACACCCTTTCCCACCGTGTTTGCGCGTTTGCAGGTGACAGTATTGAGCGAGACATGTCTTGTTCTCCGTTTCAGAGGAGTATGCAAGTAATATCGTTCTGCGTCTGAGGAGGGCGTACCCTTGCATCAGATTACAACTCCTTGCCTCCCAAAGTGAAGAAGATACCTGTGGATGCCACGACTGTCTTGATACAGGGCCAAATGGACTCATCGCTGCGCGTGCGTCTCGATTCTGAACGAGTGAAGAAAATTCTGGAGTATCTTTCAGCACACGTCAAATTATCACCACAACTTAGCGAAAGGTTGCAAAGATTCTTGGAACATAGCATTCAATCTCCGATCGCAGGAACCTTTCACGCCGAGGGCGTGGTCCACGAAATTTGCCGTGACGCTGCAAGTGCGAACTTGTGTCAAACAGAGTGCCGACATGCCGATCAGCGCTGTGTGTTATATGGAAAACTGCGGGAGGACAAAATTGCTTGGGATTCGTTGAAGGTGAGTCTCTCGATGGGGACATTGTGTAGCGATAACCTGGGGACCAGAACGCCTATACGACAACATGGACTGGCAGGAGTAGTTGCTCTGTTTGTGAATGGCGAAACCTCTCAGTCAATGAGCGGCCACGCACATGCGAGGGGCTGGGAGAATATCGTCCCTGCTGGTTGTTTGGTGTTTCGGACATGGAGGAGCAGGAAGTTTTGGCGATGCTGGAAAGAACTTGTCTGAGGGTTCTCCGTAAGATAACTGCTCGCCACGAACAAGAACATGCGTCGGACGAAACTGTTTTGGAGGTTGAAAGTCTTTCTAACTAGCATATGCCGGACTTTTAGGACAGCCAGGCATTATGTTATAGCTTTCTTTTCAATTGATCGCACAACAACCTGCTGCACTCATCATAATATCACAAATCCAATAAATATCAAAGTTTGTGCAGCTCCCCACCATAAGGACACGATCCACATCTTGCATCGACATGCCCCGCGCCACGGTCCGTGAATCGATAATAGGACGTCTCGAAACTTCGGGAGGAACCAGGAAATGTACTCGTAATTTAGTGCGCTATTGACATGGGATTGAGTCAGATATGGTCGGATTCAGTCACATGGAGAAGGAACGCACGCAGAGGACCTTTGACCACAGACCAATGAGGAGATAAGAAACCGGACCTCGGCTTCCTGATGTCTCCCTGTCCAACGCTGTGCCACGTATATCCCATGTCCATGAGACATCTGATCAATCAGATCGATAACTATCTCACGATCCCCCATCAATAACGTGCATTTCCAGGTTGAATGAGAACATAGGCGCTGGGAGTCGAAGAAGCCAAGGCTTCTGGCTGCGAGAGAATGTGGACAGTGTTCGCGGGCGGGTGTATCCCTACGAGGAAGCGGTGTTTTGGCGGGTTTCGCGTCTCTATAATATCTTTGTTAAGCGTGCTTGTTTCGTCGGATATGTGGGTAAGTTGAATCTCCCTGCTTCCTGACTTCGTCGTGCAAACCGACGGTTGGGAGGAAGAGCTGGAGGTCCGACGCAGATTTCGACAGCATCGAGGAACTCAAGCTAGGTTGGTCTGGAAATATTAATATTACCCGCTGATAAGTCCGGGAAGGTTGCATCGCGAGGTGGTCCTTTGTTCTTCATTCGTCTGCTCTTGCGAGCCTTCGCAGGATCATGGGAGGCAGGCAACAATGTCCTAGCCCGTTCGAGTGCACATAATGTGCGACATCGGAATGCACAAGACAGTCAGACGACACTTGGAATCCAGTAGATCGAGGCATGGGTATTTACTAGGTAGTCGATCCGCAGGAGTGTTAGGATCGGCCGACAGCATGAGCTGGTACAAGGCGTACCTTGCAATCGAGCATACCCTCTCTTCGCTCGAACTATTGTCCATCTGCTCATTGCGGTACCAACACGCGAGCCTCAACAGAAGTGCTCCACTTGCACTTGACGTCTTTGTTGGTGCGCGTGGTTCCCCAGTCGAGGGAAAGAGGGCGAGGGAGGCGCACGTAGAACCAAACGGTCGTGCCGTGATGGACGACAACGACATGGATGACATAGGCCGAAATTTGACGGTTGCGGCTGGAGTGGAGAGAATGTCAGGAGCTCGTGTAGAGTGGACAGGCGCAGAATTAGACGAGAGGAGGAAGGGTACATACATGAATTGGAGTCAACCTCGTGTACGCGAAGTTCTCAGACGGAGCTTCATCCTCATCCCGTCCGACATGAGCAGAGGCTTGATCTGGCGTGTAGGGTGAGCAAGCAGGGAGATGAAAGGAGGTCAGGCAGACCGTTGATGTCCTCCTTCTCCTGTAAGGCATTTGGCGCGGGTTGTCTACTCCATTGGACGTGAGCATCACAAGGCACAACATAGAAAGCAAAGGACGCACCATCCAATTCCCGGTCTGCATCCCTTTTCGCGGAGATGTGCTTCACTCGTTCCTGTTGCACATCCTGTCAATATCAACGTGAGCAGCTCGGAATTTTGGTCGGTCCCAAGAAGCACGACGTTCTGCTGAGAATTTAACCCGGAATACTGCGGGGATGTATTGACGATACCTCTCTTGAATT
Organism: Dacryopinax primogenitus; assembly: GCF_000292625.1. NCBI lineage: Eukaryota > Fungi > Basidiomycota > Dacrymycetes > Dacrymycetales > Dacrymycetaceae > Dacryopinax > Dacryopinax primogenitus. Next base: position 115,800 of record NW_024467221.1, on the reverse strand, counting down.
TGATCCATTTAGTTGTGCTTGTTGTGGATTATTTCAAGGACATGGACAGTAGTATTGACTACTGTTGCAGTCAGCACAGGTCATCCAGGGCAAACCTTTCCATCCCTTTTGCGAGTCATATTTGCTCACACAGAGGCTGTTGTTGTTTACCCTGCAGTGCTTTTGTGATCACTATAACTATTCGAGCTTGGGCAATATGGATATCCCAACTTTCTTCCCACCAAGCAAAAAGACAAGCGCTTATCTGCCCAGCCGCTCAAAACGTCGTCCGACACGTCGGATTTCTCTCCAATTTATCCGTCCTAGTCCCACTATCACACATCTATGGCGGACATAACCTCGAAGATCTGTGGTCACAACTACTGCAACCTTACTATTGAAGTCTGCTGTGTCTGTGCGGACAGACGTCCTGTCAATGGCAACGAAGCGGTGTATATCGATGGTCGAGGGTTGGTCACAGTCAAGGGTAGGCCGGTGTTTGGGTACTGTCCAGCGTGCAAGAGTTAGTTCATCTCACACCCACATACACTATGACTGAGCCAGATATAGAGCGAGGGGGACACACCACCGATTCATCATTCATAGCGACATTTCACGATCTTCCTCTTGCTCCGAACCGAACCCCGCGGCGGACCAATGTTCCCCCCCCACCCCCGCGACACAGCTTCAACCACTTTGCCTGCTTCCACCGATCCAGCTGCAAGTCCGTCCGCGGCGGCGGGCGGTCGTGTACGGAGTGCTGCGTGTGCAGGGTGAACAACCTCCTCCATTTGGGAGGAGACGGCGACATGGCAACGCCGGCCTTTACCCAAGGCCCCGCCCAAATTCTGCATGGTGTGCAAGTCTGTCCAAGGGTATCGACAGGTCGTGCAGAGATGGGACGATGCGGTCGCGTTTGAGTTGGACGTCGGCGTGAGGGCGGGTCCGGAGCCGGAGAGATATATCTCCCTTCCGTTGGTGGATCTGCCAAAAGTACCGGAGATGTTTGTCAGGGCCGTCATCATGGGAGACGAGACATCGTTGGCTCCATTACCAACTTTACGAGCGCCTGACGATCACTACCCGTTCTATCCCCCCCAATCCGATGACGATGATGAAGAGGGAGAATATTGTCCACCCTTATCCGAGGACGACGACTGGGGTTGCGAACCACCACAAGAGGACGACGCATCCCAACTTTCCCGCGCGCCTTCACGGGCAACCTCCAGATTCACGTTGCTCACGAACGGTGAGGACGGGATAGACGAAGATGTGCTCTCTCTTTCTGATTTGGGGAGTGATGATGAATCTGAGTGCAGGGCTGATGCCACTTTTGATATATGATATAAAGGATGGTCATCGGCATCTAGCAGTGTATCATATACGATGTACTTAATAAAACGATTGTCCAATTCATCATGACAGCTGAATCGAAGCCTAATAAGTATTGTGTACAGAAAGGAGGCACCCCACCTCACCTGAGGTTGCCGTCGTCTGCATGCTTCCGGCACAATGCGTACAATGAATACGGGCGTCCTAGGGTGGGCATGCGCTTGCTTACTTTTCCTGACCAAGCTTGAACAGTTTTGATATAACGCTTGGTTCTAACTCAGTCTCTTCGGCAGACTGATGAAATATGCTGTCGAACAGGAATGCTCCCCTATCTGACCTCGTGACGTATGAGATCAATGCTTGCCGGAAATCGACTCACATTAGGCGCAGACACGACTGGAGATGCGATTGCAAGTCAGCGTTAGGCACATCGATGCACTCGGACGATGTGCTTGGTGATCGATGGCTTCGTTGGGGCACATTACCACCCTCTGCCAGCGATTCAGCTTGCTCGAAGCGCACGATTTTCTGTGGAGACCGATTATATGGATCCCCGGATGCGCAGGGGAGGCGACGGTGGCTTGCTGCTTAGGATTAGGCTAGGCAAGGCAAGGCAAGGAGTTGTGTTCGTCAACAGTCTGAGGGGCCTACGCTTCGAGGAGGATAAGCACCGACCCTGACGGCGGTCAGGCTGAATGTGCCCACTCCCCTTCGACATCCCTTTCCTCTACCATGACAACACTTTAACTAGCTGATGTCTTCTATTGAGATAAAAGACATATCCACCAGGCGGTATCATAACTGCCCTGTCTGCAGAGACTTGTGTTGCGGCTCAGAGCCGTCCAGCTTGTGCTGCTGTGTGTTCAAGCTCAGGAATGTGTGTTCGACGCGCTGATAGACCGACAGTGTGCTACAGAGTACGCAGGTACCCCGACGCGGAACCCAGCAGTTGTCGCTTTTGTCGAGGCATGTGTCGAGCATCGGAATGAGGGAAGCACACTGATGCAGAAGACAGATAAGGTCACCCAGTCGATATCCGGCACTTCAAGCCAGGCGGCGTCTTGGGCTCAACAACCTGTGCACATCTCCATGCCCCAAGCCAGCGCGGCAGAGGCGTTGCAGGTCCTGGATGAATTCTTACAAGAGAATCGAACACGAACTATGCGGGTCAAGGGGATTGTGGAAGGTGTTGCCGAACTGCTCGCGAGTCTGACACAGGATTCGGGTGCGTTTATTTCCCCTAGACAGTAGCCTCAGCTCATATGTACCCAGATACAGACGTTCTTAACCGTCTGAACGAACGCGCGCAGACACTTTCTGATACTGTCGAAAGAATCAGCTCGTCGTTTTCCACTCTCGTCCAAACCTACCTCGAGATCAACGACTCCAACGCGTCGCGATTTGTCTGGAACCTCCGGCGCAGGGTAACCATGACCAACATACCTGCCCTTGATGATGTGCCACCTATGCCGATGAATGAGGAGGATTCAGTGTCGTTGTTCAGAGAGGTGTGTAATAGGATTGGAACAGCGAGGAGGGAGGTGGACGGATTGGACGGCAGGCTGAACGCGTTGCTGGGTACCGTCAATTACATCCTTGGTCCGGAACAAAGGGCATCCATCTCCATTCCCAATGCCATTGAACCACCTGACACTGAAGTATCTGACGCCCCCACGTCCGCCTCAACCCCTGCCACCCTCCCCGTTCTTCGCACGTCAATGCAGCTCGATCCTTCCCGCCTGCCCAAGGACTGTGGACATAACGGTTGCCAACTTTCGATACCTCTCTGCTGCATATGCTCAGACAGACGCCCACAAGCGACTCGGTATTATGTGTATGTCGATGGCAGGGGATGGGTGGGCGGAGGAAGGAGGGATGCGCATTACTGCACGTCCTGCCGTCGTGAGTATCATCCTTGCAGTGATAGAGCAAATATTGACTGGGAGCAGCGCCGCCGACAGATCTTGATGAACTTGACCCGATCAACGAACCAGATTACTATGATACTGACCACGGGCAGTTTGACGAGACCGATGAGGAGCAAGAGAATCAGTCATTGCCAGAACCTGCTGAAACTTCCGATGATGATCCCGAGTCGGTTGCTGAAGTCACCAACCCAAATCCGCATGCGGTCATATCCATTCCCGAGGAGCGAGAACAATTGGCACAGGCGTTTTCAGGGCCGCATTCTGAAGTTCAGGCAACCAGCACGTTTGTCAACTCGCACACTCGCCCCGATAATTCCACATCGAAAAATTGCGGACACAACTATTGCCAGCTGTCTAGACCCGTGTGCTGCGCATGTAGCGACTCGAGACCAGTGACAGAGTTCTACTACGCGTACCGCGATGGTCTTGGATGGAGGCCGGACGGGTTCAGGGGCGCTGGGTATTGTTCGAGCTGTCTAGATCACAGTTAGTCTACGTCTTTCCTCTGTTGCTCTCACTTTCCTGACGTATCGTGCCAGATGGTACCTTGTCAGCTCATAATGCCACTTTCCAACCGTCACAAACTGTTGCATCCTCTACAATATCCCTTGGTGCAGGCCTGACAGAGCGCCAGCTGCGTCGGCGCGATCTCTTCCGCGACCGCCTCGCGCGTGCCTTTGGCACTCTCCAAGAAATTCGAGATGACCCTTCCTACGTCAGTCCCATGGAAGCCATGTTCCAAGCCGAGGAGCCAGCGAACGATGCCCAGGAACCAGAATCGACATTTGAAGAATTGGCAAAGGATGCTACGGACATTCCCTCTGCGACATTCTCCGTTGACAACAGCTGTCGTGTTTGTTTGGCAGCCCACATCGATTCGTTGTTCTTGCCTTGTGCCCATCTGGTGTGCTGCAGACGATGTGCCATGCGTCTTACCCATACCCTTTGGCACGATGCTCCGGTAATCATTCAGGCCATCCGGGGGGCGCCGTGTCCCATTTGTAGAACCCAGATAGAAGGCATCATGAAAGTGTACCGGCCATAGACACGGCCCAGGCACTTACCCATGCATTGGTTGCCCTTTTCTGCCTTTCTCTATTATAAACTGTTTTTTTTTTCAAGGAAGACTGCCCAACTTGGTGTGTCTTCTGTACCCCTTGTTCTCCTGCCTACCCTTTCAAATGGTCTTTCACATCCTATCAGCACCGGAATGTATAATAGAATAGTCCACACACTTCCCAACGATATCATATTCCATTCTTGTGATTCTGTCTACCCTAACAACCGATGCAGCAAGTTCTTCTGGCACTTGAGACTTCCGTCTGTGTCCAACGTCCTCTCCTGTCCGACTTTTGCACTATTCGCGGACACGGATCTGGAGTGTCCTTTGAAGGAAAGGTTCGAATCAGGAAATACCTCATCATTTTCAGAGCTGTCACGCAGAGATTGAGCGGGTGCGACAGCAATATGAGCGCACGGGACAAGCGTGCGTTGTTATCCATTGGTCGCCGATTCCATGGTCGCCATGGCCGTCACTGAGTTGAACTCATTCTGCGTCTTCGAAGGTTCGAAGGGAAAGAATGGGGAAGTGGGCAGTCGGTGGTGCTGACTGATGTGTCGAATGTTTTTGTATGCAGCGGGCACGAATCCCATGGCGATAGCGAGGCATACAGTAGCTATTGTGTCAGAACAAGCGGGTTCCCAAGGTGGTTAAGAGGGGTTTGCGGACCGATGGTTCCGTAGTCTTGGCAGGGGAAAAGGGGAGAGTTGTAGGCGCATAATAAGAGCCATTTATTTCAGTTCGTCCAGGGCCAGGGGTAAGATGGAGATAGTCCCGCTGTTTGAGCTATTACCCAGCCTACCCTGATGCCACGCGGGCGCTTCTGATTGCCATGCAATTCATCACGTGATGTCGGAACATTACGAAGCTATTCCTGACGCCAAAGTATAAAACAGTTCGCAACCACTACCTTCGAGCAACATGCCCCGTTTCTTTTCTATCTCTTCCCCGCTCTATACGGCCTAGCCGCCTCCTCTCTCTCGCAGTCGCTTCGCGCACCCACTCTCTTTTCTCCTTCCACTCATTTTCACACACACTTTCACTTGTCCTCTTGACTAAACAACAACCCACACGCACCCTGCATAACCCATCGCCAGCTATGCGTTCTTCCGGCGGGATACACACCGGTCTCTTGGGTTTACTTGCCCTCGCCGCTCGCCCAGCGGCTGCTTTTTTCCGCATGGGATGTGGCTCCTCTTTGGTCATCGAGCGTGCTGACCCGTACGTCCTGCCTTTCCCTCGCGTTGCCGTGATTTCTTCTGCCACCTTATCCCGGCATACCCACACGGATAGCTAACGTGATCCCCTTTCGTATTGATATGCTGATGTCTGTATTGCACAGTATTGTTAGCCCCGGCAAACCCTCTAGCCACCTACACAATATAGTTGGCGGCAATGGGTTCGACTTCAATATGACTTACGATGATGCGCGTGCATCGACGTGCTCGACTTGCGAGATCGTTGAGGACTTGTGCGTGGCCATGTCTGTCTGTCTTTCTCTTTCGCTCACAATGCACCGCGATCAAGATCGAATTACTGGGTGCCGACGTTGCATCAGCAGGCCGCGAACGGGTCGTTTATCCAAGTTCCCCTGGTTTCCCCGATGACGGTCTACTATTTGCAGAGGTACAATTCCAACAACACGACCTTGAAGGCTTTCCCACCTGTGCGTTCTGACGCCTCACACATCTAGATTAACATTAACATTGATATTCCTCGATGCAGGGATTCCGTATGCTCGCTGGTAACCCGAATCTACGTTCCTACACCGATACGCTGGCACAGCAAGCTGTGTCGTTCGTCTGCCTTGACTACAGCGGCACGAGCGACCAGACGAATGTTTTCCCAACAAAAAATTGCCCGGATGGACTGAGGACTCAGATCTTTTTCCCTTCGTGAGTGTAGCTCGATCCTCCCTCTTTTTCTGAATACCTCATGCTGACCCGTTATTGGGTTGTAGGTGTTGGGATGGCGTCAATCTTGATTCTCCTGATCACATGTCGCATGTCGCATATCCCTCCGGGATGGACAACGGCGATTGCCCAATTACTCACCCCGTCCGGCTGGTTTCTATTTTCTACGAGGTCATCTGGCATATCGCTCTTTTCTGGCCCTGGCCGACGGACACGCCGCCATTTGTGCTGTCTTGCGGTGACCCGTACGTCTCGCTTCCTCTCTTCTCCCCCTGTTTCCTTCGCAGCGTGCCTGCGCCTTGGAAGGGGTGAGTCAAGGTAACAGCCTTACTGATTTCGTTGTTTTCTGGGCCCGATTTGCAGAACAGGCACGGCATTCCACGGAGACTTCATGAACGGTTGGGCCGAGGACGTCCTGCAATCAGCCATCGACCAATGCACGAATTTGTCCGGTCTGGTGTCCGACTGTCCCGTAGTTACAGTGCGCACCTCGGACCAAATGAACGACTGCGCCATGCCCTCTCGCGTGGAAGAGACCGTTGGTGGATATCTCGACGCGCTCCCTGGTTGCAATCCCGTTACGCCCGGGCCTGCGAATGCTGTCCCCGTCGCGAACTGCCCAGTTCCCGCGATCTTGCCCAAAGGAGAAGCTAGCTTCCTGAAGCCGGTGCCTGGCTGGACGGCGCTTGGCTGCGGACTGGATGAGGGCCCGCGTATTCTCCCCAATCGCTATACGAACGGGGCGATGACGGTCGAGGCCTGCGTCGACATTTGTGCCACGAATGGGTTCACGTACGCGGGACTTGAGTGGGCGCAAGAGTGTTGGTGTGGAAACACGCTCGATACAACTCGGCTGGGCCAGTACGCGTGCGACATGCCTTGCCAGGGAGATCCGTCCGAGTTCTGTGGTGCGAGTTCTCGCCTCGCTGTCTACAGCAAGGGTGGTGCCGCTCCCGTTTCAACCTCGTCTTCGACGGCATCCACAGTTGCTGCCCCCACATCTTCTTCAACTCCTGCCTCATCTTCTGCAGCGGGCTCGGCGCTATCCAATGTTGTCTCGGTGCCGGCTTCGTCTAACGTCCCTGCACCCACGAGTTCCTCGTCCTCTTCGGTGTCTAAGCCATCCAATACTCCTTCCGCTCCCTCCACCCCTAACAACAATGGGTGGAGCTACGCCGGCTGCTTCGTAGATGCCCTAAACCCGCGTTCTCTGAATTCGGCGGGGATGTACACGGACGTTCCCATGACCTCTGAGGCATGCATAGGCCACTGCGGTGCGATGGGCTTCCTGGTTGCAGGCACGGAGGTACGATGGTTCTCTTGCTCATTGTACTCGTTTCCGACCCTTATTTATTACAGTACGCCGGCGAATGCTACTGCGGCAAAGATGCATCTGTCCTCACCAAGGCGTCGGAGAACGATTGCAACATGGCATGCAAGGGCAACGCCTCTGAGATGTGCGGTGGACCCGCCCGTCTCAGCGTGTACACCCAGAGTACAACCACTGCCACCACCGGGCCTGCAGCAGGATGGTCGTCCGTTGGGTGTTTCGAGGACTCCACAGGTACCCCCGTGCTTAATGGCGCTGATGTGCTCACCAGCGCCACAATGACGCCGCTTTCTTGCACACAGCACTGCAATGACATGGGATTCATCGTGGCCGGCGTTGAGGTGCGCATTCATGTCTACCCGTCTTTCCAGGATCGTGCCGAGGCTGACCCGCACGACAGGCAGGGACCAAATGCTTCTGTGGTGATGTCCTGCCTTCGACGGGTGATTCTGCATGCACAACTCCATGCGGCGGTGATGCAACGCAGATGTGCGGCGGAAGCAGCGATCTCAGTATTTTCCAGAAGACAACCGTGACAGCTGGGTCAGCCACGTTCGCTGCGTCAGCCACTAGCGGCTGGGACTCTCTCGGATGCTTCTACGACCCGGTGAACCCCCGTGCTCTGAACGGTGTTGGCCGGTATGCTCCTGGCTCAATGTCGACAGAAACCTGCGTCGCGTACTGCCAGACCAAGGGATTCATCCTTGCCGGCACGGAGGTGCGTTGTACTGTGACTTGAATTGCAGCTGAGTCTGATATTGCCGTGATACAGTATGGTGGCGAATGTTATTGTGGCAACGCCCTCAGTCAGTCCTACCAGACACCCGACGGTGAATGCAACATGCCCTGCAGCGGTGCTGCGTCCGAGATGTGTGGCGCGGGGAACCGTTTGAGCGTCTTCATCCAGTCCTCCTTGCACAAGCGTAACGTGCGCGCACACAAGCGAGGCCATCATCCTCTCAGCCACTCGATGTGGTACTGAGTTCTTCAAGGAACGCTGCGCCCAGCTTTTTGCCAATGTTGACCGTTGGTGCATATTCCTCTAGTTGCAGTGTTGCTTTACCCTTTCTGCGAGGCCCTTTGTGCCTCATGTGTGAACCAGGTGTCAATAGGGGAGTATTGCTGGACGAATCCCGATGGCCCAATTACGCACAATTACCCAATATAGCTCCAGTCATTCACAATTGAACATGATTTTCTTTGATATGACTGCAGTGGAAACGCTTGTGAAGGGTGAGATAGATGGCAGCATCGCAACAGACACCAGTCAAGTGGCTCCCCACAGATTAATAAGGACACCGCTTGTCGTCTCGAAGGAAGGATCTTCATGCATACATAGGAAAGCTTTGATATTCCATGCCCCTGCAACTTCTTGCGAATATTGTTTCCTAGATTTACGTGGCATGTGAAGGAGTAGGTGTCTATGAGTTGTCAGTGGTATAGAGAACAGAGCTGATGCACCCACCGTTGTTTGAACCTCCTTTATGTATAAGTGTACCAGTTGGGGACGAAACTATCTGCTGGAAGGTGCAGGTACCTCGAGTACCCATGGGTGCAGAAATGGCAGCCATTGCGTCGTTCAGAAAACAGCTGGTGATATTAGTGAAGGTGTGGAGTTCCACCTGGTTTTCAATTCTAATTCGGTACTGCGCCTTTCGTATACAAATCTCTCTCGTCCAGCGCATTCAACAGTCCCTCACCCCTCCGATATTTTGCAATGTTCTCCAGTACCACCGCTACACTCCTCTCAATTTTGTCTGGCATCTGTGGCGTTGCATGCGGCGTAATCAATACGTTTGACATATTCCAGAGCTCGCTGTCTTTCCCAAGCGGTTCCTGCTCGAATACGTCCAAGCCTGCCCCAGCAATCTCGCCTTGCTTTAGCGCTGCGATCAGTGCAGGCTCGTCGATCACCGCACCACGGGCGAGGTTGATGATCACGCACGAGTGCTTCATGCGTTCGAATTCGGGAGTGGAGAAGAGGTGGTAGGTGCTGTCAGACAGCGAGCATGAGAGCATGATGAAGTCGGCAGCGAGGATACCATCCGCAATCCCTTGACCAGCTTCGGTGGAGAGCATGACATCCACGTTCTCGTCCTTCTCTCCTTCCCCATGCGAACGTCGCAGAATTGTCACATGCATGCCCATTGCACGCCCAATTTTCGCCATCTCCTTACCAGTATACCCGTACCCAACCACACCCAACTTCTTCCCCCACAGTGCTCCACGCTCCCTATACTGTTCGATCTCCTCCCCCGTGCCCCACACGTTCTGCTCCTGCCGCTGGAGCATCTTCCGCACATCGTACACAAAGCACTGGGCGAAGAAGAACGCGTGTTGGGCAAGTGCTGGGCCGGAGCGCCCTGCGCTACCAGTCACGAACAACCCGCGCTCGAACACCTCGGGGCGAGCGGAATGGTTTAATCCCGCGTGGTCACAGTGGACCCACTTGAGCTCTCTCGATTCCAGCACGCTATCGTTCAGGTCTCCGGCGAGGAGGGCGACCTGCGCACGAGGCAGACTCGAGGCGATGGTGGAAGTGTCTGAGCGGGAACATTGGATGAACTCAACAGATGGACCGAGAGCGGACTGGACCCGTGCGATTTCGGCGGTAGGCCAAGTGAGGGTCGAGAGAACGGTGCGAATCTCGGGACGGGAAAAGAGAGAGGGTGACATTGTATTCCTGAAGCCTGATATCAACTGTATTCACCTTGGTTGGTTAAATACACAACATAATCTATTAGTTGTTAATCCACCTCCACCACCCTCCTTCCTCTCCACCTGGACTGATGATTCGGTTGCTCGGGCCATTTACCCGCAACTCCCCTCCGGAGCCCAATACCGGGATGGTACTATATACCATAGGGTCCTCTGCCTGTTGTATGTATGAATTGATTCGTAATTGTCTGTTGTCTTCTAGTCCTCCAGGCGCATCAGAGGTACAGAGTGGGCTTTCGGTAAGCCCGTGGTGGTTGTTCGAGCATTACCCATTGGCAGCATGCAGATATCAACGACTGATCGTTTGCGTCCTAGCCCCATCCGTCGCACACGTCAGCAGTTAGATGTGGGACTGCGTGGTTCAGGGTACATATCTACAACCGGAATTGAGACGCGGGGCCGCCAGAATGGATGACGCTGCGACCACGGCTCAACGGCAAGGTTTTGCAGCCGATCCAGGTAGACCATCAAGTTACCTACCGCCGGATCGCCGATAGCCATGCAGACTTGGCGGAGCACGACGCCGTGCCAATGGGCTCGAAGCAACTCGGGCGCCGTCTTGACTAACTCTAGTCGGAAGATGGCTCGAAGTCGTTGTCGTTCATGGGTGTCCTCGGCATAGTTCCGCGGCTGTGGCTGATCATCAGACGTGATGAAGCGCTCATCGTCATCGTCGTAGTCACGTGGGAGCTGGATCGCCCATTCGGGGAGAAAGGCTGTGTACGACAGGTCGATCCAGGTCAGCGCGCCCGTCCGAGGGTCGTACAAGATGTTCCATGGTGAGAGATCGCCGTGATTCAGGTGGTACTTGTCCGCCAGCCCCTCGCCGGCACATAAATGGTCATACACCCGGACCCCTTCCTCGAGTGCAAAGCGCGGTCGTTTCAGATCAGGCACGTCTCGAAGGTTCCCCAGGCCTGCACAGGCGTTGATCCATTCCGACCGTTTCGAGAAAGGACCGCATCGGTGCATGGGATACAGCAGCTCCAATACATCGTCGGAAAACGCCGCGCTGTTGAGGGGGCCGATGCGAAATCCCCCGTCCGGCGATGCGCGGGACACCGCATGCACGGCGTCGTCGCCTCTGCAGGGCCACGCCAAGTCGGCGCGCGGCACACAGAGCTCGACGCCGCGGTCGTCACGTCCAGGGAGCAGAGAGCCGATAAACGGCGAGGTGATCTTGTGCAGCTGGGCACAGTAGTCTGCTAGTGTGCGTACGACGCGCTCCTTGTTCACCATGGGTAACGATTTGAACACGTCACCCAAGGCCTCACCGTCCACGTAGGTCTGCAGTATCCAGGCCGCTCCCACAGGGTTGATAGGCTGGGGGCAGTACTGGATAACGCGCGGAACGGGGATACGGGTGCGCGCTGCCAACGTTTCAGCCCATGAACCTGAGGCGTCATAAGCCACTCACTGAGCACAAACTTCATTGCCGTTACCTCGGCCACCATCCTGTACGCCGGTTCGTTGCTCATCGGTAATCGTGCGACCAGCACCACGGGCTGCCACGGATCGTCGGGAAAGTAGATGGTATACTTGAAGACGGCGTTGAATGATCCGTGCCCGATCAGGCGACGGCGGACAATAGGTCGGCCACCAAGCGCCAAGCCGATCAAAGCGACAAGCATTTTTTGTATGATGTGCTGTCTTTGCTGCCACGGCGAAGTCCAGGCGGTCGCAAGGCAGCTAGGACCTCTTTATCGAGTGCATGCAAGTTCACCCCGGAAAGCCACGCTTGCAGTTGCCGTCGTCTCCACTTTGACCCTGATGGGCCGGGCCGCAGAACCTGCTCAACCGCCTGGTAGGCGGAGAGGATACACTGCATCACGGACATGGTCGTTGGGAAAGAGTGACTGACGCAGTAAAAAGTCCTTTTCGCCAGCACACGGCTCGTTAGATCCTTTGCGCGGGAATACCACGTGGATACAAGGTTCATGCCGTAGCAAATGCTACCTTTGTCTTCTTTTCAACGTCGAAAATCAAAACGGAAGCAAATACATCGATATGTTGTGCCTAAGAGGACTGATTTCCAGATGCTCATGGCGGGAACAGCCATTCATAGTAGAGAACAGTTGTGTCCACATCCAACTCCGAAATACAATCTTTGCGCCTTCACACCCATTTCTTATCCCCATGATACGAAAGCAGCTGACCGTTATGTTCCACCGTCAGGCGTTTGATAACGTTGCTATCGGCCGATCAGTCAAGAGCGGATAAGTCAACAAGAAGACGTACAGGCACGCGTCGGTCCCATTTCTCAAGCTTTTGGGTCCACTGCAGGTAGGTTCTACTTGCTGGAGCATTTTGATAAATGGCGCAAGCGCTTCTTTTGAGTATGCTAGCAATGATGAGCAAAACGCTGCCGAGCGATTGACGACCACGTACGCTCATCCTCGGGACCGGAAGTGCGTACCCAGCCAGGACAGAGCGCAACGAAGATCATCCCCTCGTCCTTGTGCCTTATCGCATATTTTCCGATCACGTAGTTCAATGCTGCCTAACATCACATGAGTGTGACGGATGAGCAGGGTCAAGGCCTACCTTTGAAGCCCCATAAACCGCATTTCCAGAATACCCCAGGTCTTCCTGGAACTTCAGGTCTGCCATTCCGCTAGAAAGCGCGACCACTGTTTTCTTCCTGCCCCTCTGTACAAGGGGAAGGAAAGCGTTGATGGTGAGGATGTTGCCGAGCACATTCGTCTTATAAGCGGATTCGACCTCGGCCATGAGGACCGCGTCTGAGGGAAAGGTACCGAGTTCGTAGAACGCGCCCACGCCATTGTATCCCGCGTTCGCGATAAGCACGCTGATAGTTATCAGCTGGATCCGGGGAACGGAAAGGGGAGTACGTACTCGACTGCCCCGCCGCAAAGCTCAGCGACTGTCTGAGCCGCTTTCTGTCAAACCGAATCAGAAGCGCTACCGATGGAAAAAGCAAGCACACAGCAGAACCTTGCACGATTCCGGGTCTGTAGTTTCGAGCTGAACGACCGTCACGCCCGGCAGAGCTGCCAAGTCAGCGGCAGACTCAACATCTCTCGCGGTAGCGAACACCTTGTTCCCTTCCTCGGCCTAGCCAGTTTGTTACATGTCAGACAGCTTGGCCCAAGGGGAGAGGCTCACTAGTTGCCGAGCGAAGCCGAACCCGAGCCCGCGATTCGCTCCTGTGACGACGTAGGTGAGCATCCTTAAGAGCTTGAGGGAAGTCAAGTCGAGTGGGAGGAATGATCAGATCGTACATACGGTAGACAGCTGGGAGAGGAACGACCGCCCTGCGGAAGCTTAAACCATCTGTCCTAGTTCGAACAAATTTAGGCGCCCTTTCCTGGTTTGTGTATATTTGTCTTGTACATGATTTCGTGGGTTAATAACAACTCGTGTGTATGGTACAGTACGTCACACAGCTATAATAGTGTCATACATAGTTATACATATCGCTTTAGCACGCCCTATCCACCCCCTCAGGTGAACAACGGCCTCCCCCTCCTCCCCCTCTCATGCTCGCGCACGGCCCTCGCCCAGATCCCCCTTTTCTCTCCCTTCTTCCGCATCGCGGTATCCCCCGTCATAGCGCCTACAACCCTATCCCCAAGTCCGGTATTTGGTGTCGGTGCTCTCTGATGGTTCGGATGCAGCCAGGGACGCTTCTCCCCTGTCATAGGGTTTCGATTATTGCCCTGCCGCGAGGGGAGAGAAGTGATACTGCCGCCTGCAGAGGTATGATATCGCTGACGTCCGAGCATGCTGTCGAATAAGCCTGTGCGACGTCGTTTCGTCCCGAGGGCGGTCGAGTGGCTACTCCGACCTGTGGAAGGCGAACCCGGCGCGAGCGCTTGGAGGGCATGTGCAGCACCACCGTGCGTGCGCCTGCAGCTGGGGCACGCTGTTTTCCGCCGTCCTGTCGTACCAGAGGCGATGCTCATTGCACCAAGGACAGGATTCGCACGCCGCGCCCGATGGAACCCTGGTCGAGCCATGCTCCTCGAATGGGTGCGGGGCTTGACGGCCTGTTGGTGCTTGTGAACATGACTGGGTGTGCCAAAGAGACGCTCGAGAAGGGAGGGTTTATTCTTCGCCTTGGTGGATCGGATCGGCAGTACGGGCGGCGAGCGTGAGCGGGGGCGGTTGTGGGAGGCCTGACAGGATATCGATGTAAGTGGTCGTCTGGGATGAGGAAATGGAGGACGTACATTCCAGTCTACATTGAACAGACCCATTTCGTGAAGTGTTAGAAGTGGATTATAATTTTCTTTGAATATGAATGAATATGAAGGATAATATCATGTTGGTGAGAGAGGCTCATGTCCGGAAGCCCCACCGTTCCCATCTTATATCAAACAGGAAACGGAAATAAATTACTCCAATTTATGGTGGGCCTTCGCAGACAACTCATTAGGGGTCCTTCAGGCTACAAAAGTATGGAGGCTGTGACAGGACAGCTCATTAAGGGTCCTTGCAGTGGTGATAAGGCCTGGTGGTGTGGTTCACCCTGCCTGAATTTAGAGAAACAGAATGCTGTGCCAGGGTTGCATGGGCTCTGTGCTCAAACAGTTCTGTTTGGGTCTGCTGAATTCCATTCATGCCTCTTTAATTCCATGGCATGGACCCTATTACACAGCATTTAGATGGGATCAAATGGCATCACAAATCAGAGTTCTTGTGCAATTTTTTTTCCATTTTGTTTCATCACAATTTTATTTATGAGAAAATGAATAATAGAAACATTATTCTTGAAACTTAAATGAAAATAAAACATGCAATAATACTTGAAATAGAATTATTTCATTGGGTCATGAGGGTCTCAGCACAAGAATGCAGAAGTCAAAAAATTGCTTCCTATGTTATGTACGCAGCACTGTCAGGGCACCAGCTCATTGGTTGGTCAAGAGACATGACTAAGCCTTTATGACATG
>NW_024467221.1:89677-94734 GCF_000292625.1 Dacryopinax primogenitus | reverse complement strand
AAATATAAGGCCTACTCTGCCTGGGACTGTCTCTTCAGACTTGGTCTCTTGGGATCATCCACAGATACCTATACTGTAGATAGGTCTACTCCACTTCCTTGTTGCCTGCTTAGACTCTTGGCACTCTTAGGTGAGCAGACTTAGTCAGCCTGTGTTGCCCTAACAATACCCCTTTAAGCAGCATAGTGCCACTTTTTCTGCACTGTCCAGTCAATATCTATGGCACATGTATGAGATTGTCACTTTTACGCCTACAACCAAAGGTTCTTTCACAACTAGCACTGTTGTCAAGGAATGGCTTGCCCAAGCTTGCGATGTGATGGTGAGCTCAGATGATGGAAAAGACTCTTCCTATTCTGATTTGTCTCCACACAGACTGATATACAAATCGAATTCTTGTGTGCAAAGCTAGCATTCAAACCAATGTTTACCAAGGATTTTAGATTGACCTTGCAGGTCATGTTAATCATTGCAAGGCAGTATAGCACTCACTCTGGCATTCTGCTTGCATTCCTGGTTCCTGAGTTCAAAGAGGAAGCTATCTATTGTAGCATACCTGATGCTGTGTTTTATCTCAGCTTAGTCACCCCCTTGTGCAATTCTCAGAATGAGGCCACTTTACACACCCTTCTCGTGGTTGGCATGGCGCCCTATGGGCCAAATGCAACCTATGAACAGGCATGTGGTTGGATGGAGTCTACTGCAGCAATCTGGGTAAAGTGTTTCACCCGCATCTTGGCCTATAGTTCTTATTGAGGTCTTCTTTCTGCAGAGTGCTGTTGTAGAAGCACTCATGTTTGACCCTCAAAGATTGAGTAGATCACTTGCCATGCTATTTCAAATCCAATTTATTGGTCACATATCACTTCATCTTCAACAGCATGTACTATGAAAACTATCTGAAGGCATGAAAACATTCAAGTGGGGAATTTCCAACCTGTGGCCTGTACCTGAACTCAAACCAGATCGATTTCTCGACCTGGGACCATTAATTCCCTTTGCTTGTGGGATTATACAAACAGTCCTGCCCCATCCAGAGGTGATAGCACACCTCTCAGTAGTGGGCTGGATAGCCTGGCTTGCAATTCTTGTAAGCTTTACACACATGCTGCTGGTAATCTCATGTTGTTTAGTTGTAGCCCAAAGAATCCAACTCTTGCGTTCTATTACAAATTAGAAATTCCATATGACTGTGCTTTCCTAGCTCCCCTCCACAAAATTCTCAGCTTTCTAGCTCAAATGACACTCAATCTAAACACTGTATGCCCTTTAAACCTCAGCTATATACCAAAGAATGTACTCAAACAGGCTGGACTCGTGCCAGACCAGCCTGTGTAGTTCATGGAGCCACAAGGTTTAGACAAAGTTGTGTCTGTTGCTCCCTTTCCCCCCAGATTGGAACCAATAACTACCAAACCTCATCGAAACTCACAGGCTGCACAGACCATGACACCCAAGCCTTCAAACAAGGCAAGAGTTTCCATCAACCCCATGCAGGAGACAATGAATCCAGAGAAAGGGACTGACCCCCAGGAAAACATTGGTTCATTTGACCATTCATTGCCCACCTTACCTGTCCCTGCCCTCCCTACAAATACCTGTGGTTCTCATCAATTCACTGCACTATCTGCCTCAGACTGCCTACAAGCACTGAAGGTCATAGATGACCAATTGTTGGCCATTGAACATTCCCCACATACACTGGACAATGATCTTCTGGGAGAGTTGCAAGAAAAGCTCATTGAGATTCACACTTTCCTCATGGAGATCTTACGTACTAGTAGTTAGTCACAAGTCTATATGCACTGTAATAATCTAATAGCATTGTCTTGTTGGGGTAATACAGCACTCCTCACTATGCAGTAGCTCTGAACAAGTTTCTAATATATCTATGTCATCATGGCAATGAATGTCAATTTGGGTGTGTTAACTGCCTAAGGGGATCTGTTTGAGATACAGATTAGTTCAGTGTTTGCTCATGTACCTGGTCCATATAACATGACATTGACAGGATGAAGATGCTCTCTAGGTGTGTGGATGAGGAGAAAGGATAATGAGTACTAACAACAATCAACAGTTTTGAATTCAGGGAGGCTCAAAGAATGTGCAATGATATCTGCTTCCTGAAGTTTGATCCTTTTCATCTTGTTGAAAATTTGTTTGACATGAGGCACAGTCACATAAGGGGCAGATTTTCTGTCTGCACAACTTGTGGACCTCATCTCTACACATCTTGCAGACCTCATGTCTATGCATCTTGTGGACCTCACATCCATGCAACTTGTGGACCTCATGTCCATGCATCTTGCAAACCTCATGTCCATGCGCCTGATAGACCTCACATCCACATTGGTGCATCTTGGGACCTCACATCCATGCACCTTGGGATCTCATGTCTGCACATTTTATGGACCTCACATCTATGCATCCTGTGGACCTCATGTCCATGCATCTGATGGACCTCACATCTACATGTCTTGGTGGTGACTAGCATCCTAATCAAAGAGGCCATAGATGTAGAATGCTAGATTCTGAGATCACCACAGATCAATTGGTTGTCATAGGATCATGTGTCCAAGGCAGTTACGTCACAGTAGCCTGTGTTTTGAGCACTGGCAAGTTGTTGGCTTCCATTTCAGCAGAGATCATATTTGTGTCTGGGCATCAAGGATTGCAAAGATTCTGTCCCAGGTGCAAGATTTGGTCTCTGTTTAGGGATAATGGTGCCACCGGCAAGTGCAGAATAGATTGACCACACTGCACCTTCAAATGTATCACAGGAGGAGCAGTCTCATGGGTGGTAAATGCTTGAGGCATTGAAAGAGGAAAGAGAGCAGCACAGGGAAGTGCATTTGTGGGTGTTACAAGCACTGCTTTTGCAGGACATTGCCGTTTCTTTGACAATCAAGACTCTGGTAGTTGGTGTGTATTGAGTTGCACATCAGTTGATGTCTGGATATTACTTACTGTAAGGGTAATTTTGTGTCTACAGTCCACCTGCTTTTGGCAGATTCAGATGTCTGCAAGATGAAGCAATCAGTGGCTACTGCATACTGTCACAGCCCGGGTCTGAGAGTTGACCTCTGGAGAATCAGAGTCCGATGGATGAGGTGGCTATCAGGCAAACAAAGTGTGAGAATACCCAGGACAGGAGGAAAGCAACAGAAAATATTTGTACAAAGATTGAGGTGGGAGTTATTTAGTTATTGCCAGATTACAGCCCTCTACAGTCCTCTATTTGACAGATCTTGCCCTAAACATGTATAGCCACATTGAGGGGTCTCAAAAATGGCGCAGCAGTCACAAATGGTTTGCTCCTTGGTTCCTCCCTCTTGCCATCCAACAACTGTGCAGAGTGACATGAGCCAGGTCAACCTGTGGGTAATCTTGCACTCAAATTCCAGTTCTACAAGCTCACAGCTGTTTGAGTGTGTGACAAGTGCTTGATTCCAGCTTCCTCACTATCCTGGATGCCATGCATGTAGTGATCCCCAAAATTTGTTCTCCTGAGCTGTAGGAAAGGCGCCAAGGAGACAGCAGCAAATCTAGCAGTGTGGAACTCTTCTAAAGTAGCATAACTTCTGGCTGATATAAGCAGCAAGCATACAGCCCAATCGAAGACCTTTGTCTGGGAAGCCACACAAGAGATTTGAGCAGACACATGCCTGGAGACATTCAATATAAAGGGCAAGCATTCAAAGCATCAGCTCAGTCGACTCTTGAGCAAGAGATGGTCCATAAAGGGAAACAAGCGATGGCCAGTGGACACACAGCATGGGTCAGGATTGCTGGCCAAGTGGCATGGACAGAGGATATGAGCACTGAATTGGAACCTGGTGGGTGACATTCATGTTCACCTAATCCAGATCTATGACTGAACTAATCACCATCCTGTTATTAGAGCAGCTGTTGTTCAAAGAGGAGGCGAGCATGTTTTCCAGTGATCCTGAGACAGAAGGCAAAAGTCTTATTGACTGGCATGATGTCAAGCCCTCGAAGACCACACAGGTCCAATCTGGCACCTATTTATATAGTCACCCAGAGGCCCACAGGAAAGCAACTTCATTCAAATTCAGGGGTACATGAAGAAGCTGAGGGGACCACAACATCATCAA
Organism: Dacryopinax primogenitus; assembly: GCF_000292625.1. Classification (NCBI taxonomy): domain Eukaryota; kingdom Fungi; phylum Basidiomycota; class Dacrymycetes; order Dacrymycetales; family Dacrymycetaceae; genus Dacryopinax; species Dacryopinax primogenitus. The sequence goes on along the minus strand of NW_024467221.1, from coordinate 90,619 downwards.
CATTGAGTCTGATAGTGAGGTGGAGGTGTCTGACATGGCATCAAATCCCGTCTATGATAAGCATGCTCCCTCCAGGTGCTCAACAACAACTCATCCTCAGTCTCATCTGGTATCCAATGTTCCTAACAATGTTCCTGAGAGAAGTGAGAACAGTTATTGATCACCATCATCCGCACTAACCCAATTGTAGGTTCAAAAGGATGCTCACATATGAGAGATTTGGGACCTTGTGTAGGCACAAAATGTGCAAGGGTCTGGGCAACAAGTCCTCAGGTGTGTCCATCAATCCAAGGCTTCCTCCCCCTTCACTGATTCCTCCATAGTACCACTTGACTTCCTCTCTGCAAATGTCGCCCCAAAGTGCATCCACCAAGCCCGCCAAGTCCGCCAAGCCCATTGTCCACACTAACCAATTGTCAGGGCACCAGCTCATTGCTTGGTCAAGAGACATGACTAAGCCTTTATGACATGGAAGTAGCTGGTATACCTTGGCATGTGCTGGAACCTGCTGGAAGGCTTGGATGGTCAGGTGACCTGCTGTGCATGGCTGTGCATGACCTCATATAACCTCATCCTTGGTCATATGACCTGATCACCTGACTAGGCTGAGTAAGCAAGATGTTCTAGCAGGTTCCACCACAGAGGTATAAATATAAGGCCTACTCTGCCTGGGGACTGTCTCTTCAGACTTGGTCTCTTAGGATCATCCACAGGTACCTATACTGTAGATAGGTCTTAGTCATCAGGTCTACTCCACTTCCTTGTTGCCTGCTTAGACTCTTGGCACTCTTAGGTGAGCAGACTTAGTCAGCCTGTGTTGCCCTAACAGGAGTGAAAGTGTGGATGAAACAGATCTGGTGCTTGTCAAAGTGGTTTGATCGGGGCTGAGTAAACAAAAGTTGGGAGTTGAGCAGAGAGGACATAGGCCCAAATGTATGTGCA
>NW_024467221.1:77801-89498 GCF_000292625.1 Dacryopinax primogenitus | reverse complement strand
TTAGACTCTTGGCACTCTTAGGTGAGCAGACTTAGTCAGCCTGTGTTGCCCTAACAGGAGTGAAAGTGTGGATGAAACAGATCTGGTGCTTGTCAAAGTGGTTTGATCGGGGCTGAGTAAACAAAAGTTGGGAGTTGAGCAGAGAGGACATAGGCCCAAATGTATGTGCATGTGGGGTTCAATACAGATGCATTGCTACATAAAGCTTCAGTGAGATAACAATGATCACATACACACAGCATTATCAATGGGGTGGCAATGTCTGCACATTCCACAAGGACCACCTAGGGGAGACCAAATTACCCAAGTACACCATGGTTGACATGTGTTTGGGTGACTTCACCTGCATAGAAGTCAGCAACCTCACCATCAACATAAACACTCATGAATATACATACCAACAGAAAGCCAAGGAACTTCACTCTAGGAGGGGAGAGACTCAAGCAGAGAACCAAGCAAACCTCTTCTTAACTCAACATTGTATGGCGCAATTCCTCAGACAAGGGTGGACACAATGTCCACACAGTATCCAGGGTAGACCTGGTACCCACACAGTGACCATGCGGACCTCATGCCCACAGTGACCAATGTGTACACAGTGTCCTCAGTGACTGTGGGGACCAGACATCCACAGAGACCATCATGGACCCAGAGTCCACATAGTAGCTAGCATGAAGGTGATCTCCACAGCAAGCGATGGAGTCATATTCTGTTCAGCAAGGTTAGGAATATGCCTTTGAAGGATCAGGTTCATGGACATGCCTATGCCCACCAATAGAGACACACATACTGCCTCTTATCAACAGAGTTTGAATAATATGTTGATGCACAGGGGGGGGGGGTAGTCATTTCCAGTGATATTGCCTTCGAAGCTGAGACTGATCAGACAGAGAGAGGTACAAAAGATAATCAAGATAATCACTTGTTATAGAGGGCAAGACCTGAGTGTCACTTCAAAATGCAACTGGTTTTCAGTGCTTGTAAGGGGTTGGTTGGGCTTGGTGATATATCTATGTATGATGACGGAAGCAATGCAATCAATGGGTTGATGGCAGCAAACCAAGGGAATGGGTGTTGAATGATAAAAATTGGGGAGTTTCATTGCATGAGCTCTAAATGACATATGAGATAATAATCTGGATTCAGAATAAATTGGTTGTTATGTAGACAGTATCTCAATTCTGTAATCAGCAGGCACCTGTATAGGGCATGCAACAGCTATGTGGGTTCGAGAGCACCTGACTTCACTATGGCTACTTCCGCTTCTACACAGCCACTATAGCGTTAGGTAGCCGGCTGGCATTTAACGGATGTAGTTACATTCTTTGATTGATTGTCTGTTTTTTTATTCCCCACTACCTGATTCTGATCCATTCGTTGGCTGTAATCTCATCACGAAGCCTAAACACAACCTTGCAGCGTCCTTGTGACATGAAGATCTTGTAGTCTAAATTATGGGCGTTCGAACCCTTCGATGTCAATCTTCCTTCATTGTCGGACCCTTGGTATTCCATCAAACATCTGATATACCAACATCCTACCATACCGCACAGATACCAAATTGCTTCAATCGATCCATTCCAACTAGGTAGGATGCGTTACTTTCTCCTGCTCCTCCCACTCGTACAAGCCCTCCAATGGCCCCTTTCACTACAATCCCTCTTCACCACCCCTCTTCGCGTAGCCGTCATCGGGGCAGGTGCGGCAGGGTCAAGCGCCGCCTTTTTCCTAAGTCGGGGTGCTAAACGACTGGGTCGCGAAGTCGTGATTGACGTGTATGAGAAAGAAAACCATGTTGGCGGTCGTACGTCGTATTTCACTTCTCTTGCGGCCTTGCTGAACCACTACCAGGAAGCACCACCGTATACCCTTTCGACGACCACACGCTTGAGCCCATTGAGCTCGGTGCGAGCATTTTCGTCGATGCGAACAAGAACATGGTGCGCGCCTTGAGTGAATGGAGCCTCAGCACGGTACCATTCGAAAATGCCGAGGCGATTGGTATCTGGGATGGCGAGGGGTTTGCCGTCGTGGTCCGTTTTCTATTTTCCTGCCTTTCTTGAGCTTCAGCTGACCTCATACAGATGAAAGGTAACAAACCGACTTGGTGGGACCAGGCAAAGCTCCTCTGGAGATATGGGCTAGTGGCGCCCATGCGCACGCAGCGACTGGTGAAACGGCTCATCTCCTCGTTCCTCGCGCTGTACACTGGCTCGAACCCCCCATTCGACACGGTGACTCATCTATCGAAGGTGATGGGCTTCCCGGAGTTCACAGAGCAAAATGCCAAGTCATATTTTTCTCAAGTAGGGATCAGAGGACTGTTCCCAGAAGAAGTGATCGACAGTGCCGCTAGGGTGAACTACGCCCAGAGCCTGGACGAGATCCACGCGCTCGGTGCGCTAGTAAGTATGGCTGCGAGCGGAGCGCATAGCGTGCAAGGTGGGAACTGGCAGGTGTTTTCCCATATGCTGAGAGAGAGCGGGGCGAAGATGAAGCTGAACACTACTGTGAGTTGGCGGGTAATGCTGGTTCGGAGGATGTTGATGAGCTACCCAGGTGAGCGACATTGTCCAAAAAGCCGAGGACTGGCAGGTAGTCACCTCAGGCGGGAAGGGAACGTACGACTACGTTCTCCTCGCTGCTCCCGCCCACCTCTCTCCGTACACTCTTCCGTCCAACCTCACGTCGTCCATCCCTGAACAACCATATGTCCACCTGCACGTAACCCTCCTCGTGACACGCACTCCTCAAGCTCGTCCCGAGTTTTTCGGCCTGCAGGAAGGGGCAACGCTGCCGGACATGATACTTACTACATCGTCCAAGGGCAAGGCGCGGGTGAGCGCGTTCAACAGCATTTCCTACCACGGTACGACACGCGGAGGGTACATATGCAAGATCTTCTCCATGTCTGCTATCTCCGAGGATTGGCTTGCAGATGCCTTCGGGGCAGATAACATCCTCTGGATTCATAGGAAGACGTGGGACGCATATCCGTACCTCGCCCCCTCGCTGGAGGATACATACGCACCTATCGTGCTCGCCCCGGGAGTGTACTATGTGAGCGCATGGGAGCCTTGGATCAGCACGATGGAGACGCAGAGTTTGGCCGGGAGGAACATCGCCGAGCTGGTGATGGAGCGCGAGTGGGATGCAGAGGTAGGAAAAACGTGTAACGAGAGTTTGATGAGAGGCTGGGATTGTTAAACGTACGCGCAGGTGGGCTTAGTGTATCTATTCAATACGAGGTTTGAGAGTACTGTACAGGGTCGGCGAGGGGTACAAACGCGACTGAATGTATTTGCCTTTTATGGTAAGGGACACCGAGCTTTACCGAGACTCGTTCATGGCACACATCCCTTGTAACGTATTCGCTGAGATCACAAGCTCAACCTATTTGAATCAATGAATGATACGCCGAGCTTTTACAGAGAGGGCCCACTCACATGGAGTACAATGTGGCTTTCAAAGCGTGGGATTGAGAACGACGCTTCCATGCACGGATACATGAATCAGGTACGGTCTGAATCGGAACCGATATGAAACGAACAGGTGCACATACATCCTCTTTGGACCGCTGCCATGTTACAGAGCCTATTGGGACCTGGGTGTGATTCCATATCTCCCTGCGGAATGCAACAGGTCCTCGGCGATGCGGCCGCTAACCGGTCGCCAGTGGTGGTACATTTCGACATGGAATTGAACCGGATGCAAGAGGAGGAGAGGGCTAGTCAAGGCGGAGGGAAGAGCCTGCGAGGAATGTGGAGAAAGAATGCAGCAACGGCTCTGTTGACCACAAAAGATGCTGTCGTAAGTTCGCCTCCATTGTACATTCAGACAGCCTCATCATCAAGTCACACGTATTTTCATGCTCCCATCAATTTTCTGCTTGAACAATCAGTTGCAGCCATTGTAGCAACCTAAGGTTCGTGTGCAGAGAGGTTTTATGACTGTGCTGCTCGGCTCTTCTAAGATCGCTAGGAGGCCGCGGTAATACGGAGTTGTAACGACTGGAAACAGTGAATATGAATTGGTTGCAAGTTTTGTGGAAGTGAGTGGCTCCATTCGTCAATGCGTATCCGGGACGAGGACAAAATATAGCCCGGAGTCGGCGAGCTTGGAACCGTTTCAGGTGGCTTGTCCAACCGTCTTTGCTGCTGGTGGTCCTCTGAGAGAACGTAGGTCAGGAGTCGAACGCTTGAGCAGCTTGATCAAGATGTTCACCGGGAACACAAATTTCGATTTGCTGGACAGAAGTCAGATGCGCTTCAGCTGAATCGATGAACCTCGCAAGACTGACACCGATGATGTTGGGTACTCCATCGCACTCAATGACTATGTCTTCACAACCACACCATACGATCTGGGCGTATTCCAAAATGAAAGACAGAGGATCATAGAAGGCAGCGATATCGATGGTTCCATTGTGTGAAGGGCGAGGGGACTTTTCATTCCGTCTCAGCAACAAGTTCGTTCCTAATGTCCAGGAAGGAGGAAAACGGCGATGGATGTTTCGCAAACGCTGTCCAAATCTTCGAAGATGGTGGTGAAAGGAACTCGATGTATATTCCTGTTGTCCCATAAGAACGTTGTCCAAACCAGTGGATGGCCAATAGTCAACCGGGCGGTGTTCAATCGAGATCGAGGTATCAGGTCAGGGACAATTGGGTGTGCTCTCTGTGATTGCTGGGTTCGCCGGCCTGTACCTCGTAGCATCACCGACAGCTAGATCACACTCCAACCGTCAGTTAGCGGGGGGCGGGTCAAGGTTAGCCCCCGCACATCTGACTCCTCAAATCCACCCGGCGCCCTCCACACTTGCCGGCATCTCGGTCAGCGGATATAGCTCAATCAATGTGAGGTTCGTGCCTCAATTGTTCCATTCAAGCTTCTGTAGCACACAATACAACACTTGTACCAATACACAATATCGCACTGTAGCCTGGTTCACGTCAATTAGCTCCTGGGTCCGCTCAGCACTCTCACCTGCTTCTTGGTGGCCGGGCCCCCTTCCTTGGGTCAAACCAGCGTATCCAGCATTTCTCTTCGACGTAGACGTCGAGGCCGCTCCGTGGTCCCCAGTTCTTGTCCCCTCGACCACCTCAACCTCCGGAGAGTCCCCTCGTTCTTCCGTCGGAACCCTCTTCTTTATCGCAGGCGAGTTCTTGAAGGTTACGCGTTTGGAGCTGCTTTCCCCGCCGGAGGGCCTTGGTTGCGTTGAGGGGGGCATGTTGAAGACTTCGTGCCTCCCCGATTTTGCAGCGCCTGCTTTGGCTCTCTTCTTTTCAGCCTTCCTGCTCTCAGCCGCCAAGAAGTCCATCTCAGCAGCTTTCTCCTCCGCGGCCCTCCAGCATGTCCAGATACGTCTCTGCATTCAAGGCATTCAGAGCTCAAGTATGCAAACGAAGCAGAGGAACACGCACCCCAATGATGACAATCTATGCCTCGCTTCCCTTTACCGTAACACACTATATGCAATCCGATCAGCGTCAACGAGTGCAGTTTGTATCGCTATGCGCACCTAATATCAACTCTGCTGCCTTGGTCTTAATCGTCTTGCACACCCGGAAATGCTTGCACACCTCCGTGTGGGTCTCCCCCTCGTCATCCGGGTCGTGCAGATATTCGCCCTGGAGCTCGTAGACTGTGTTGCATTTGTCTTCTTCTTCCTCCTCACTCTCACTCTCGTCCTCCTCTCCTGATCCACTTTCATTTCCATCGTCCCACACCTCTTCCTCCGACCTATTCTCTCCTTCCGAGTCGCTGCTGTCGTCACTCGATTCATACCTCTCGCGTCTCCTTCGGGGCGCCGACCGGGAGTCCCGCGTCTGTGCGCGCTTCCGGGTCTGCTCGGTCTTCTTGGCATGCGTGCCTGCGGGTCCGACGGGTAGCCTTGCTGCTGGAGCCGTGCTTCCGCCCCATCTTGAACTTTCTGAGGGTGGTCGAGATGCCCACGCGTAGCCAAGAGCAAGCAGGTACCGAGCAGGAGGAGACGACAGATTACGGCGGACCAAGGGGAACAGCCTCGTGTATGTGTGAGTGATTGAGGAACCAAGACGAGGGTGGTTCGGGTCAGATCTTCGTGTATGCGTCGGTCAGATGGGAGCAAGAAGAGACGAGGGTGGTTCGGGTGAAAGGGGGGTTTGGGTTATGTATGCGCGGTATCCACCTTTGCCAGAAGAAACCCCGTCCTCATCGTCTCTTCCCTCTCCATCACTGGCGCTCACCCCGCCCTTCCACACCCGTCTTGTGGAGAACGACGTCGACGTCAAGCTCATATGCAATACGCATATAGCTGACGCTATGAAGACCCGGGATGAAGTCGGGTGAGCATGATTCCACTCGCCCTGCCACACAACTGCTCACACCGCCGCCATCCATCCACAGCGGCGCGCACGAGGGGCTCCCTGGTGTGCCGTTTAGGTTCCCCGTACCTCGGGGCCCCCCGAGGGTGACCGGGGCAGACACGGCCGCCTCCCCTCCTTTGTCCCGTCTACCCCGGCCGTCGTCCTCTTCGTCCTACAGCGCCCCCCCCATCGCCCCACATCCTCGACGTCTCAAGGGCCCGTCCCCAACCCATGGGACTTCGTTGTCTCCCGCTTTGCGTTAACGTCGACGACCTCTCTCCTAATTACAAACGTGTTCATTGCCCTCAGTGAGCTTCACCCTGCTTTCCAGTTCCCCTCGACTCATACCTTCCACCCAGCCGTCACCATCAACAAGCTCATTCCCGTTGTCCAATGGGGTGATCTCCTATGGCGGCATGTCGTAACTGCCCGCCTCGCTTCGGCCCTCGCCTCACCGGACAGCGAGATGGTACCGTCTATGCTGCACGTCGCCCTCCTGTCGACCGAGAATCCACTGGAGACGCAGAAGACTTTCCAGCATGAAGCCACCGTGCCCGAAGGGATTAACCTCTTGGGTCCATCTATACCGGCACCGCGGAACAGGTCCGACAGCAGATCTACCGGAACTGCGTCGAGCCCGATCACCCTGCAGTCCGTGTCCGGCGCAGTCGTTTCATTCCTCCACTCTCTCATCTCCCGCCCTGTCCGTTCCGATGGGCGGCCCATTCACGTCGAAGCGTCTGGCACCTCACTTCCGCCCCGCAATGCCGGCAGAGTTGGTCCCTTCCTTGCACGGGTCAAGGCCTTCGTCCGCCAACGTCTCTGGCGCGAGCTGCAAGATCACCAGCTCGACACCCCTCCCTGGCTATCGGAACTACGGAACTGAATCGTCACCCGGGTTAGGAATGACCCACATTGGTGGCCTCAGTGTCTAAGGAAGGGCAAAATCCCTAACCCTTACACCCACACCGACATGGAGAAATACACGAAGTTCATGATCTACAACTGTGCAGAATGGGCCCTGGATTCCCTGTATGTCGTTATCATGCACCGTGGTCTCCTTCTCAGACATCATCTAACTTAGGCTCAACGGGCTATATTCAAAACCACCGTCCTACCTTGAGCGTAATTCAACATTCGTGCTGATTACCATGTCAGTGGACAAGGTCACAAGACTCGTGCGGCAGTCTGGTATAGAGCGCATGGACCCTTCCGATCCAGAGCTATCCAGCCGCACCGAGCGCCTCAAGAAGTCGTGTTGCTCGGCATGCCAACCCACCTGCCTTATGTGCTGGATCGTGTTGTCGTTCATTCGGCTCAGGTACTGGAAGGTGAGCCAGGGGCACAACTTTGTCCAGCTGGATCGATGGGGCAACTGGTGCGACATACCGCTCTTGCCAATCGACGCGCTCCGGGACGAAATGAACCGCCACACGGAATGGAGGTCGATCCTGGAACAGCAGCAGGCTCAGTCGGTGCCATCGGACCTGGCTGCTGCGCGCCCAGTGCCACCAGCAGTCGCTGGCCCCTCTGGTCCGCCGTCCGCTGGCCCCTCTACGCGTGCAGCCCCGCCAGTCGCCGGCCCCTCCCGTCCGGCACCCGCCGGCCCCTCCACCCGCATACCCCGTAGCAGTTGATCCCCCCCCCCCCTCTCCCCCGAGGTATGGGTGATGGAGATGAATGGTGATCGTGTAGGGCAGGCTTCATGATCATCCCCCGGTGTCCAGCATACAGAGCATATAGATAAATGGTGTTGTCCATACTTACAAATGCAATGAGTTAGCCCAGTAGTCCCAGACGCTCTAGCGCTACCCGTGCATCGAAAGACAATTCGTCCTCGCGCCGCATGGCGCCACAGGACGCCTCTTCGTCATCCCAACGCAACGCTGCCAAAGCTGCGCTACTATCTCTCTGCCACTCCCGCTCCTCTTCAAGCCTATCATAATCTACCGCACAGCACGAACATTGGACATCCTCCCACGGGAGGCTCCTTTCCGTTCCCACTCTAGCGATCTTCCTGCGTGCCCACGGCACCTGTGAGAAAGCGCATGTGTACATCTCCACCTCGTCATCCACCCACATGGATATTCTCAGAACCCCCCGCCGTTCGATGCCAACCAACGTTTCCGAAGCTGACGCGGGGCCGATCAGCCAAACCCTCCCTTCGATATGAAGTCCCAGACAGAGGATTGCCTCTAAGGAGTAGTTGGAAGCACCCCACCACCCCTGTAGCTGTCTCGTTCTGCTGCCCATCACGCGCCAACCGTCGGACAACTTGGCACCCCCCCTACCACCCAGACCGGGGCCGGGGAGCACTGTTAAACCGCTACCCGCAGCGCGTTCGGCTCTCCAGGAAAGCTGTGAGCACATCAGTCTGGGTCAATTGCACTAGAGCCCTTGCATCACACTTACCAGGTCCTGCTGCAGTACAACGCGCAGTGGTCCCGGTTCACCCGTAGAAACCCGGGCTCGCTGCAGATCCAGAGAGGGCCAATTGGAATCTGCCTTGTCAACCATTGCCGCGGAGACTATGAACAACCGGCGGCTGCCCCTTGTACCGAGAAGAGCCGTCGCGTTGATGTTGTCGAGCGCAAACACCCAGCCATGTTCGAGAACACTGCTATGCCATATCGCACCGCTGTCGAAGCCATCCAAGCCCACCGTCGCACCGAGATGGCGGTTCGGACCGAAAGGAAGCAGAGCGCGAACCAGTGTATGTTGGCGCACGAAGCGTGAATCTTGCGTGATGACGTCGGCGTGCTCGGTGAATAGCGCATCCATCCCCGATCTTCCAACCACCAAACCACCAACGCGGACTCCTTCGGGCACGTCAAAGACGCACTGCAGCCGGCACCTTGCTATCACTTGGCCGTCTTCCCGCCATATACAGACTCGATGGTTCTGGATCTGTCTGGAGGACCTGGCCAGGATGCCCACACAAGCATGTCCACTGGCGTCCTCCTCCCCGAGAAAGGCAGCGGGCCGGTAGTTATCCCACATTGTAACATCCCACATGGCGTGCTCCAGCGGTATGCGGGCGAGGGGTTCCAACTGGGCGACCCGACGGCCCCTTGGCGGCACAGGTGGCACTTCGTAGACACATACACTTCGGTGGGTGACGATCACCACCCATTCTCCCGCAAAGATCGCCTTTTTTGAAAATTCCTGCGGAACAGTTGTGTACTTGTGTTGGCCTGCCAAAACGGGTATCGTCACTCACCATCGCGGCTTGTGCAAGCGACACCCGCTCGCCCGACCTCACATACCGGAGATGCAGATTGGAGCTGCTCTCCGAATGGGAGCAGCAAATCCAGTCCCGATTGAAGGCCAGGATCCCCGAGCTCCTCCGGATGTCCTTGGCGTCTTCTATCACGCCTTTTCCGCCTTCAAGCCGCAGCCGGAAACCCAACACTGATCGTCCTCGTGAGGCCATCGATGCATGGCGGTAACGCAGCGTTGCATCTGGTGGGGCCAGCCTCTCTTCATGTTGGCCTAGATGCTCCCCCAACGTCACATCGAACTGCACAGCGAATTCGTCCACCCGCTCCGCATCCGCTTGCAGAATACCGCCGTGGAGAAAGGCCACACGATCGCAGAGGGCTTCGCCCATCGGGACTACCACCGGGAGGCTCTTCATCTTCTCTCCGCGGTAGGTGAACAATTTAATCTCCATGGCATCTGTCACCGCCACGAGCACCCCGTCTTCCATGCCCGACCAAATCCACCGTGCCCCGCCCAGGGGTACGGCCCTATACTCCAACTGTCCCGACATACCCTCGCTGAAACAGTTGGCCTTTCTCACCCAGCTTCTTGCCAGTGACAGGAGATGTCGGGCTGCGTGGGGTCCCGACATCTCCCGCCAGTTCGTCGGGGAAGACGGGACGGGATGGCCATTAACCCGTGTCTCCTGTCGAACGCGGCTGACCAGGGTGTGGTCCACTATATCTTTGAAGGCCCGGAACACCTGGACCATGGTCATGTTCGAGTTTCCTCTTTCTGCAGCCCACCCACCTGCCTGAGCGACAAGAGGTCGCTCACTCCCAGGGGTTGCATCACACGCTCCCACAGTTCTGCGGGCATGTATGCTCTCGAAGAGGATGCCCATAAGCAGGTCGCCATCGATACCATTGTGCGCGTGCATGAGGGGCGTCGTGGTTTGCCAATAACGTCGTGGTTCGAAATTAAGTTACGTATGACTAGGCACACGGCCTGCACGTACTTAATAGAGCGGAAGCAAAGTGTGTCAGCATGGATGACGTAATTGTGACTAATCCTCTTGTATCCCAGCCATGCAATAACATCGCAGGCCATGATGTCTCTGTTTTGCAAGGTAATCCTCAGATGTTCTCGTAGGCCAAGGACTTCAAGGATTCTATGGCCAGCAGCCCATCTCTGGAAGTGCCAATAAGCTGGCTGCATCTGAGGGTGCTCCAGGGGGGTCCAGGCCAGTTGCACCCACTCATTGGTCTGAATGCCCAGCCTTTGGTGAAGCAGGCTTTCAAGCAGGTATCCAATATCTGATGCCCACAGACTGGATGGGATTTCATGTGACATGCAAGCCTGTCCAGTTTGTGGACCCTCAGTACCACTGCCAGTCGATAGCGTCTGTGACTGCCTAGGTTTGTGAAAGGGCTTACAATGCCCTTTTGCTCCCAATAGGTACACTAATCAAAGGTATTACTATCTAGTAGTAATACAACAAGGGTGTACTAAAGAGAGATAGATAAAAGGGTGGCCTACAGCCACCTGCTATGTGTAAGTCCATCAGACAAACTGATTGCCCTAGAGGCAGTGTTACCATATATGGTAAGTATGGGGATATCTATGTATCCCTTACACCCCCCCCCCCCACTTCAGAGAGGAGGAGGTTATGACTCAGAGACCTTCATTGTATCCATCATGGTTGTCAGAACTGTAATCAAGAGAGACATCCTTCTCAGAAGGGATGTCAACATGCAATGGCCCTGCAATAGCAGGGGCACAGTCATTGCTCCAGAGGAAACCTTCTGGTTTCAAACCCAAGGGAGGGAGATCTGCCTGGGGAGGTGGAACAATTGCAGATTGATACACCTGCATCCAGAGCAAGTTGTTCTGGGAATCAAAGGCCAGAAGTGCCTTCACTGCATCCTTGTCAAGGATGTGCTTGTGGAAGAAGCCACCAACATGTTGCACCTTCCTGGCCCTATGGCCAAAGTAGCTGACCCATGCAGCTAGTTTCCTTCCTTGCAGCCCACTGGCCACAAACTCACATGCAATGGCAATGATGTCCCAGGTGCACTGGCCATCAACAATGCAAAGCACACACTGGAAGCACACAGACATGCTCCAATGGGGCATGGGGAGCTCAGGG
>NW_024467221.1:76133-77781 GCF_000292625.1 Dacryopinax primogenitus | reverse complement strand
GTCAGAACTGTAATCAAGAGAGACATCCTTCTCAGAAGGGATGTCAACATGCAATGGCCCTGCAATAGCAGGGGCACAGTCATTGCTCCAGAGGAAACCTTCTGGTTTCAAACCCAAGGGAGGGAGATCTGCCTGGGGAGGTGGAACAATTGCAGATTGATACACCTGCATCCAGAGCAAGTTGTTCTGGGAATCAAAGGCCAGAAGTGCCTTCACTGCATCCTTGTCAAGGATGTGCTTGTGGAAGAAGCCACCAACATGTTGCACCTTCCTGGCCCTATGGCCAAAGTAGCTGACCCATGCAGCTAGTTTCCTTCCTTGCAGCCCACTGGCCACAAACTCACATGCAATGGCAATGATGTCCCAGGTGCACTGGCCATCAACAATGCAAAGCACACACTGGAAGCACACAGACATGCTCCAATGGGGCATGGGGAGCTCAGGGATTTTTGCCACACAGGCAAGGTCCTTGAAGCAATCTTCAGAGGAGAAGAGGTCTATGCAGACCTCATAGAACACATTCACATCTCTGCAAACAAATAATTTGTTATCATTGTGGGGACAATGATATTTCAAGAACTTCCAGAGACAGAGGTCCGGGATGTAATAGTGTCCATCCCATGAGCAGCAAATGCCTGCCCCCTTATTGGCATGGGGGTTTATTTCAGTCCCAATTTGACCAATCATCTTGTTATACTTGGACCATAGTAGTCCAAATTGGGGCCCATAGTGGGTTCAGACAGCCCAGTAGGTGTCTGCTGTCTTCAGGCACCTTGCCCAGCAAGGTGGATCATGCTCACAAATAGCACCTAAGTGTCTGGGAGTCATGATATACTCCCAAGGTTTCTCCTTATCATAAGGAGGGAGGCTGTGTGGCAGGTGTTTGCCACCAGTAATTGCAATGCCCATAGGGGCAAATTGTGGTGGCAAGGTGTATGCTGTCTCATCCTTTGGACCAGATGATTTGCCAGACAAGCTGGCAACCACTGCACTATATGTCTTGCCAACAGCAGAGATGCATGAGGAGGATGTAGCAGTCATGAGAGACTGCATCTTCTGCAGGTGCACAGATGGGAGCTTGTCCATGGCAGGACATTTACTGAGGGCAATGGCAGAGACCTTTGCAACCAGAGGAACCCTTGCAACAGTAAAGGTCATTGAGGCAGGCACTGGGGCCTCCTCAATAGGGCTGACATCCATTGGGATGTCATATAAGTCATCTGCCTTGTGAGAGGCAGAAGGAGGAGATGCCTTGCAAGTGGCAGAGGGGAGAGGAGCACAGGGAGGGGGAGGGGGAGGGGCACTGTTGAAAGCAGACAGCTTGCCCTTCAGTTTATCATTCTCAGAACAATGTTCATTGCATTCAATGCAATAATGCAAGACATCTTCCTTCAGATGACTGATCTCATCCTGGAGAGTGTTGCTCTCATCCTGATGACAGGAACCCTGGATCTCCACATCTCTCTGAGTGCAGAGGAGCATATCATGCATGTTGGAGAGCAACTGCTGGGATTCATCCATCCTGCACAACATGCAAGCATTCTCATTGAGAGAACAAGTGAGATTTTTGTTGCTTGTCTTGAGGGAGTCCTTCTGTTAGGGCAACACAGGCTGACTAAGTCTGCTCACCTAAGAGTGCCAAGAGTCT
>NW_024467221.1:70113-71268 GCF_000292625.1 Dacryopinax primogenitus | reverse complement strand
TGTCAAGAGAGGGTGGTCAATAGTAACAGTGTGCTATGATGTTGGTCCCCATGGTAATGGCTGTCATGACTCTGGTTTCCATGACTATTGTCCCCATAGGTAGTGGTGTCATAGTTACTATTGGGTTGGAGATTAGACACAGGGGCTGTAGGCTGATTACTCCAGGAAGCTGTCATAAGCTGTTGGAGCTGCTGAGTCAGCTCTAGGACCTGTGCTTGAAGAATAGAAATGGGATCAGGGAATTCTTCTGCTTGTTCCATAATGGTGGATATGGAATAAGGCAGGTGTTGGGTGTGTGTGGTAAGAGTAAAGGCAGGTAAGAGTAGAGGTGGAGTGGTGAAGCAGAGGTTGTCACTTGGAGACTTGGTCTGCTGTTAGGGCAACACAGGCTGACTAAGTCTGCTCACCTAAGAGTGCCAAGAGTCTAAGCAGGCAACAAGGAAGTGGAGTAGACCTGATGACTAAGACCTATCTACAGTATAGGTACCTGTGGATGATCCTAAGAGACCAAGTCTGAAGAGACAGTCCCCAGGCAGAGTAGGCCTTATATGTATACCTCTGTGGTGGAACCTGCTAGAACATCTTGCTTACTCAGCCTAGTCAGGTGATCAGGTCATATGACCAAGGATGAGGTCATGCACATCCATGCACAGCAGGTCACCTGACCATCCAATCCTTCCAGCAGGTTCCAGCACATGCCAAAGTATACCAGCTACTTCCATGTCATAAAGGCTTAGTCATGTCTCTTGACCAAGCAATGAGCTGGTGCCCTGACAAGATGCATCCTGCATCAAAGGGATGTTGAATAATCTGGACCAGCAGCCTGCAGCAGCTCTCAACAGATGGGTTAGTGGGATACACCAGTTTGACTTTGACCTTGTCCACATCCCTGCCAAAAAACACACTGGTCCAGATGGTCTCTCCCACCATCCCCCGAATTCATTAGACACTCTGAACCTGCTGGACATCAACCATGAACAATGCCATATCCGGCCTACCTTCAATCCACAGTCAAGAACTCCAAGCCTAAGATAGAGATACCCATGACCCCCTCTGCCCAACACCTTGATGCCTGCATTGCACTTATCCGCCAATACCTCACTGATTTGTCACTCCCTGTCAGGGCACCAGCTCATTGCTTGGTCAAGAGACATG
>NW_024467221.1:15276-69943 GCF_000292625.1 Dacryopinax primogenitus | reverse complement strand
CCATGGAAGTAGCTGGTATACCTTGGCATGTGCTGGAACCTGCTGGAAGGATTGGATGGTCAGGTGACCTGCTGTGCATGGCTGTGCATGACCTCATATGACCTCATCCTTGGTCATATGACCTGATCACCTGACTAGGCTGAGTAAGCAAGATGTTCTAGCAGGTTCCACCACAGAGGTATAAATATAAGGCCTACTCTGCCTGGGGACTGTCTCTTCAGACTTGGTCTCTTAGGATCATCCACAGGTACCTATACTGTAGATAGGTCTTAGTCATCAGGTCTACTCCACTTCCTTGTTGCCTGCTTAGACTCTTGGCACTCTTAGGTGAGCAGACTTAGTCAGCCTGTGTTGCCCTAACAATAGTGGAGGTGGCTACTGGAGTACAGGAAGCCAGTATCAGAAATCAGAGGAGGAGTTCTTGCCTCAGCAGCTCTTAATCAGTCAAAGCTGCCTCACATTGGGCTCTAATATGATCCAACCCAAAAGGTGTCCAAAATATTGGTCTGATGGGTGGTGTGCAAGAACTCGCTAGGGAAAGAGGGGAGAGATGGGGAAAGTCAGTAGGAATGCCAGAGTCAGCCTGTAGCTGAGCTATCAAAAATCAGCATGTAATAATTGGAGCTCAGTGTCCGTCCAGTCCAGTCACAATAAGTCAAGTCAAAAACTGTTAAGTCAAGTCAAGTCTGCCAATATACCAATAATCGGATCTGTATAAGGCTAACCAATAAAGGGCAGAATAAGCTAGATATGGGAGTTTCTGGAAACTACTTATACTAGCTACTAAAAACCATACTCTATACTAGTCCAGTCTCTGGATACCTCTCCTAGGCAGGCATTGGCATGCCAAATATCCATGTGGGTTGATCCTGTTGTGGAGGAAACCTACAGTTGTCATGCCAAATATCTGGGTCGCCCTGTTGCATGGGAAACCTTGCAGTTGTCATGCCAAATATCTGGGGAGGGTTGAGACTCATTGCTGGGGTGCATTGTCCACATAGTGAGGGTCTGTAGTGCTGCACAATGGTCTCTAAGGCCCAAAAATAGGTGTGGGAATGTCAGCCTGACACACCCCACCGGGGTGGGGTTGTTCAACACCTGCCATTTCCTAAAACCAGCAGGCACACATGTGCAGCACACTATGGTGGCAAGGTCAATGCAGATCTGTGGGGACCACACTCAGTTACCTCTCTCAGTGGAGCTAAGTACATGCAAGTACTTGTTGACTCCTACAGCTATGAAGTATGAGTCTACTTCCTTTTGAAGAAGTCAGATGCCTGCAAGTTCTATAAGAACTATGAGGCCTGGCTCACCATGCATGGAAATGATAAGGGCATTACAATCCTTGGTTCTGATCATGGAGGAGAATACACCTCCAACACCTTTTGTGTACACACAGACAGCAAAGGCACGATTCAGCACCTCACCACCCATGACTCACCATAATCCAATGGAGTGGCAAAAGTCATGAACTGTATCCTCATCTCAGATATGCATTGCCTGCTAAGAGCAGCCCATCTACCCAACCTCCTCTGGGCAGAGGCAATTTGCAATGCAGCTTATCTTCACAATCAAGTAACAACCTTTCACCTTCCCCATGGCACAACACCTTATGAGGCAGCCACTGGTCACAAGCCCAACCTGCATAATATGCTACCATTTGGTGCAAAGGTGTGGGTGAAAATCCTTAGTGCCCACAAGACACAACTGCAAGCCTTGGAGGGTCACTTCCTTGGTGTTGACAAAGAGCCCAAGGGTTACCATATCTATTGGCTAGCCAAGCATGATGTCTCTGTTGAACAGGATATCTATCCCACCAAAGATGCACTACTGGATCCAACCACTGGGCCCATGATGCTTGAGGGAGGGAACACATCAGAGGATGAAGAACTGGTGGATATTGCAGTCAAGCTGCCAGAGCCCAGCATGGTTAAACAAGATTGACCCAATGCTTTGCCTACTCATGATCCTGAAGAGGAACATGAGCTATCACCCTTAACAACACCACCAGCCAGCACTCATCACAACACACCAATGCATGAACCATCACCTCCTCCTGAGCTTGATGAGCCACTTGAAGAGGAATTTGGATGTGGCAGATGTGCATGACCTGAAGCTGGTTACTATCAAAAGCTGAACACAGGTGCAGTCACAGCCCTCTCTGAGGATGCACTCCTGTCTATGCTTGCACCAGCTGGTTTCAAAGTCAATACTGGCTATGAAGAGTTTGCACTCACTGCCAATTAAGGCGGAGAGCCAAACATGCTGGATGAGGCATTGGCTCAGCCAAATGGTGAAGGGAATAAATGGCATGAGGGGATCAAAGCAGAACTTGAGCAGATAGAGAAGCTCAACACTTGGACAGTTGTTGAAGCACCTCCTGGCACCAACATTGTTGGCAGCTGTTATGCCTTCCACATCAAACATGATGAGAGTGGCAAGCCTATCAAGTACAAGGCATGCCTAGTTGCAAGAGGCTTCACCCAAAGACACAGTATCAATTACTATGACACATATGCACCAGTAATCAAGCCTACTACACATCGAGTACTCTTATCAATGGGTGCAATTCAAGGAGATGCAATCACACAGGCTGATGTGAAGAACACTTACCTCAATGCCCCTATGACTGAAGACATCCACATGGAGCTTCCTCCACATTATGAGGAATTCAACTCTAGCTTTGCCAAAGCCAACAAGGATTGCACTGGCAGACACCTTGTTGCCAAGCTTAACAAGGGCCTCTATGGCACAAAGCAAGGTGGCCAGCTATGGTACCAACACCTGAAGAAGACTTTTATTAGTCTCAACTTCAAGGTATGCAATGCAGACACAGCAGTCTTCTACAAGTTTGACAACAACAAATACATTATTGTTTGTGTTGCAATGGATGACTTTACTATTATATCACCTGAAAAACAATTGATCACAAAGTTCATCAAAGACATGAACAAGAGCTTTGAGTTAATCAATCTCAGTGATATCAACTGGTTACTTGGAATCCATATAACCTGTAACCTCAAGGCACACACTATCATGCTCAGCCAGAAGACATATCTCAAAGATATCATTGGACAAATGGGACTGGAGAATGCCTCACATGTCACCACACTAATGGAGCCTGGTTCAGACCTGAGCTATGAATCTGCTGCCTTATCCCTGGTGCTGCTCAATGAAGCTGAGCATGCACATTATTGCTTTGGCCTTGGTGCACTCATGTATGCAGCCATCATGACAAGACCTGATATCCAATATGTGGTCACATTCCTTTTGCAATTCTTGGAGAAGCCACATACCACACACTTGAAGGCTCTCACTCATATATTTCAATACCTGAAAGGCACTCTCACACATTCATGAATTCTCAGTAATAATACCAGCAGAGGTAATACCCTCACTGACTATACCAATTCTGATTGGGCCAGCCAAGCCCATCATCATTCTATCTCAGGATACACATTCTTTCTTGGTAATGGCACTATCTCCTGGAGCACTAAGAAACAGCCTATTATTGCACTATCCAGCACAGAGGCAGAGTACATGGCACTCACCCACACCTCTAAGGAATTTGTCTGGTTATGCAAACTCTTATCAGAGCTGTTTCCTATCACTGGAGAAGATACTGCCACCACACTCTTTTGTGACAATCAAGGTGCAATTGTTCTATCCAAGGATGTAACATATCATGCAAGGACAAAGCACATCTCAGTTCACTATCACTATATCCAGCAAATTGTGGATTCGAATGAAGCCAGTATTATCTACTGCCCTATGGACAACATGGTTGCAGATACTCTCACCAAATCCTTGACATGTCCCAAGTTTGAGAAGTTCAGGATGATGCTAGGAATCAGGGAGGGAGATACAGGTAAGGACAGAGATACTGAGAGGGGTGCAAAGGTTGCATGTTCAAGGGAGGGTGATGTGATATAGCACAGAGATGTCTGCACAACCATTGCCTGATGAGATAAGTAGAACGGAAGCAAAGCGGAAGCAAATGCGCAATAGAGAATAGCTAGAACTACATCCTACCTTTTTTCTTACCATCCATCACTTTATGATCTCTAGCTGGTAGGATACGTGGTATATGTATGAGTCTCAGCTGTCAGTAATCATTATCTGCTGTTTGGTCACCATTTTACTATACCTGTACTGAGGACGGGCTTTGCCTGGCTTTGGTATAGAGAGCAAGTGCAACGTCTCAGCCTTGCTTAGTCAGCAACCCATTAGGGTCCTGACATCGACTCTCCCATATTGGGATACGCTCATTACTACACACGCGCTACGCTTCTACACCTCATACGACATTCCTTCCAGCATACCAGCAAACCCCACTTGCACATATACATACCCTGCATCAGTTACATATATCTTGTTCGTGTCTGGGGATCAAAACTGAAGAAGGAAGATTTTGGTAAATCCCATCTGGTGTCAAGCTGGAAGGAGCTGATTCCATATCGCTATCAAGCACGTAGTAGTGTGAATGACGGAGTGAGCGTAGGTGGGGAAGCCGGGGGCAAAGTCATATAAGCCCTGGCAGGCTCACCTGACGGCTGGACAGAACATCGTTGAATGTGCGACCAGTTGCATTTTGCGTCGTCACGCGCTTCTCATTGCTTGAATGAGGTGCAACACGGGGACCTTTGGAGCGGTTTCTCCTACCGAAGTTCTCCCTATCTTTCGTTCTCGTCCTTGGCCTTCCAACTTAGAGGTCAGCAGGTCTGCGCGCAAAAGCCAGGAAGAAGACTACCTCGCTGGAACTATCTCCAGCCGCAGCGTCATGGCTAGGACTATGAACGGTAATAAATGCTCCTCCTTTCGAAGGGAGAGAGACAGTCAGCAACGGACAGAGATTTACTCATCCCAATCGTACGTGCTCACAACTCCATATTAATCACGAGCCAGTGTTGGCTAACGCTTGTGCATTCAGGTCGTTTTCTATCAGTCATCTTACTCTCGAAGTACGCCCTGCCCTATGATTAACCGGTTCCGTACTGGTCTTGAGATGATGTTGGCTGACGTCGACCGTAGATGCAGCGCTTCCTCACCGCAGTCACCGAGGCCATTGTCGGCGGTCTTGGGTGGAAGAAATTCATCAACCCAACCGTCACACGCGGTTCGACTGCTTGGCCTCGCGACTCGGGTGAGCAGGAGAAACACGGCGTCCGCTATGACTATGATGGGGAGCAGGAGATCGATGGCACCGTCTACCACAAATTCCAGATGCAGGCGAATGCCGGCAACAAGATCCCGTCTACTATCAAGAAGTGGCGCTCGAAGGCGGATCGCGGCACGCACGTAGTCATGGCGGATGTGTTCGTTCCCAGGGGTGGAGGTAAGGACGACGTCGAGGCCGCTCTCAAAAAGGCCCACGAGGGAGTTAAGGGTGCTTAGTTGTCTTCTCCATGTACACACCGCTCGCGCAAATGCCGTTTGTTGATTACGTCGAATATGTACTGGTATCTCGCTTGTCTCTACATCGTTATTTGAAGTTTGAATGGAACCTCCGAATGCTGCCACGGTGGCTGACTACCTGGCTGGCGGCGTGAAGGAACAATTTTGAACTAGGAAAGGGGCCATGCTGAGCGCCGGCAAAACCCTAGCTCTTATGCCGAGGACACGGAATCTGAATACAAATGAGGAAGCGAACAAGTTTCCATGGAGTTACCATATCATTTCTACTGTCAGCGTTTTGATCCCGAGTCGACCCCCGGGTAAGAACCCTACTCTCACGAGCTAGGGGACCTGGTCTTGTGAGCCTTTTCGGTTATAAGAGGGGCATGCTGTTTGGCTCCTGCTTGCCTTCTTTTCCCCCACCGCGACTTCACCGCGACTTCACCGCGACCTCACCTCAGCCTACTTTGGCATGCTTCGCCTTGGAAGGGCTAGTTCCATCGTCTTTAAGAATCCCGAAGCTTCCGCCTCTCCCCGACTGTTCTTCTCCGCCTCCACAACACGTTCGCTGCCGCGTCACGCCTTGTCCTCCATGACCGAGTCTCAAAACGACCTCTACGACTACACTTCAGGGCGTTGGGTGTAAGCTTCATAGGTGTTGTTCTAGCGCATGGATATCTGATTCGTCATCTCTATCATTCAGCTACAACGACGCTCTTCGCCACAAGGAGCGGAAGGTCGCTTTCAATGTCGACGGGTTGCGTCGACTTGCAGCCGAGTCTGTGAATCAAAGTCTCACGGATGTCGTCAGCATATCCAAGCTCGCCGAGGGCGGTTTCAACCGCACCTTCGTCGTCGCTCTGCGCAACGGTCGGCAGGTGGTCGCCCGGATTCCCTACCCCATGACGGTCCCTAACTACTACGCCGTCGCCAGCGAGGTGGCTACTACCGAGTACCAGCGGTCCTCCGGCATCCCTGTTCCTGAGATATACGGGTACTCGGCCGACTCGCGCAACGCCGCTGGGACCCCGTATATTCTTATGGAATTCGTTGACGGCCCAAAGCTGAGTGAGGTCTGGCCCAGCCTTGGGGACGAGGAAATCATCTCCGTCCTCCGCCAGCTCACTCAGCTCGAATCACACATGATGTCTCAGCCATTTCCCGCTGGCGGAAGCCTGTACTTCACCAAAGACCTCGAGAAGGTCGCCCCAGGGCTGGGCGTGCCTCTGGGGGACAAGCGTTTCTGCGTCGGCCCGGACACGAACCTGGCGTTGTGGTATGGGAGAAGGGCAGGGCTCGATGTAAATCGAGGACCATGTATGCTGCTCTCCGCCTCTTTATTATTACGCCCTCAAACTAACTGGCATCTATAGATCATAGCGCCGAAGCAGCTCTCGCGGCAGCGGCGCAGAAGGAGATCACCTATCTGAAGCACTTTGGAAAACCGCTCCTACCGCTGCGGCGCGAAAGGAGGCCCTGCTATAAGTACCAGGAGCAGTCACCGTCGGACCACGTCGAGAACTTGGAGCGGTACCTCAGCATCACATCGTCGCTCGTTCCTAGGGACCCCGCTTTAAGTCGTTTCTACATCCGCCATCCAGACCTCCAGCCGAACAACATCTTTGTGTCGTGGTCGCCCGGCTCCGACTGCAAAATCGTCAGCCTGTTTGACTGGCAACACACGTCTATCCTGCCCATGTTTCTCCTCGCCGGTATTCCCCAACGCCTCCAGAACCACGCAGACGGCGCGTCGCAGTCCATGATGCCGCCCTCTCGACCGGAGAACCTCGACGAGATGGGCGAAGCTCAGCGAGACGGCGAGGAGTATCGGTACCGTTGTCGCCTCGTTCACTACCACTACGTCGCCAGCACGATGGAGTGCAACCCGCTCCACTACGCCGCCTTTACGGACCGCCTGTACGCGCTCCGTGGCCGACTCTTCCTGCACGCTGGTGGCCCGTGGGAGGGCGAGAGCTCCGACCTGAAGGCTGCGCTTATTCAAACTACTAACAAGTGGGAAGAGCTTACGGGCGGAGGCGTGCCATGTCCCCTCGAGTTCGACGCCAAAGACCTAGACCAGACGGCGGTGCTGGATAAAGAACTGAGCCAAGCGACCTGTGGTTTCGAGTTCTTACAGTCCAGTGGCGGCGTCGGGGAGGAGGGCTGGGTACCGGCTGACAATTACGAGGGTGCCGTGGCTTTCTTCCAGGGGTGGAAGGAGAAGGCGTTGGCGGGGGCCGAGTCGGCGAAGGAACGGGAGGAGATTAAGGCTCACTGGCCGTGGGACGACATGGACGAGGAGATGTATATGTAACGATGCGTGCTAGATATTTCGCGCTGCTGTATCTCATCTGAAATTTGTACATACGAGCCGGCCGGCCTCGTTCGTCCAAGTGGGGCGGCAGGAAACGCCTTGCAGAGGAGTTTGTTACATGCCGCCGTGCCGATCTCGGCGCATCATTGGGCCGGATTGGACTCAGGGTCCAGATTTGCTTCCCGTTTTCTTAGTAGCCCAAGCGTGGCTTTGCCCCCGGCTTCCTGACCACCTGCTCACTTTGTCATTCACACTACTACGTGCTTGATAACGATATGGAATCAGCTTCTTCCAGCTTGACACCAGATGGGATTTACCAATATCTTCCTTCTGCAGTTTTTACCCGAACCACGAACACGATTACCACCGATTTGCCTCGCTAGTTATTCTGATTATCGATGCTCTTGACCCGCACAACACAAATAGCAGTCTCCGACGTGACATCTCCCCGAAAGATGTTGAAGACTTCGCCCAAACCCCAAGAGGCAAAACCCTGATACGTAGAATATTAGAGATTCTCCCTCCAGCCCCCACCAGCCAGAAAGTTACGGAGGTTGGAGAGGAAACCTGGGCGAAGATATTGAACATCCGTCCGTGTTGTTTTACCTCTCTGCTCCCGATCAGACCATGCTAATCTCATGCAGCCGAACTGATTGCGTACATAACTGTTACGAAACGTCTCGATACATTTCAGAGCCGTCTACGGCAAGTCTTGTAGTTGATGAGAGCGTCTTGCCATATCCTAATCCAGAGTCACAGTGCCGACCTTGCTGCCTGTAGGGGGTTTTGCCTTGGTTTCTTGGCGATGCAATGTTCACCTGGCCCTCACAGACCTCGCATCAGCTTACAATGCCCCTTTCAAATCCAATGCGCGTGACGCGCTTGTAGAGCACCTCCACACTCTTGACAACCGTTTCACCGACTCGGACCAACCCTTGTACGCTAGGGCTTTCAGCATAATCAATTCATCAGGAACCGGAAAGTCCAGGACTGTCCAGCAGGTGCGTCTCCCCATCTATCTCCTGTGCTCAAAGACTACTGACTGAGCGTCCAGCTTGGGATTGGTTCAGCCGAGGAACCAATAGCTGCCGATGCGCCTCCCAGCGTGGAGGAACCCATCTTCTGTCTGCCAATCAATCTGCGAGCAGCCGGGGCACCTGGGTGGCCGCCGACAGATGATATCCCTAGGGATTACTTCGAAAGCTTACCAAGGGACAACGACCACTCGATAACTGCACATGTCAAATGCGCTGCCTTTCTAGGAGTTGCGCTGTCGACCGCTTTGACATATTTGAAGAATATAGAACAGAAGGAGCCCGGACTTGGCTATGTTCAACTAATACGCTCATGGACGAATAATATGGAAGACACTGATCGCACGTATCGCGAGACATTCTGGGGCACAGTGATAGCTGCTGCTAAACAGGTACGAGCCTTATGTGTGCCAGCGCCGGATTCTGTCTGACTCTTCCCCAAGTCCGCTGAGTCGTGGGAGACCCGTGGTAGCAGCCCTAAGGGGAAGGATGCACGGAACGCAGATGGAGACAACAGCATCCTAAAAATTTCGTCACAGTGCTACGAGCAGTATATTGCCCCGGCTCTAAACAACCTCATGGAATATTTGCAAAACATCCGCGGCCAGCGCGTCCAAGCCATCGTCTACTTCGATGAAGCGGGGACACTGCAACTTCTCTATTGGGTTCTCCTGAGACTGAGCAACCGCCAACCCAGGACGGTACCACTGTGGCTGGTGTTCATGGCGACTAATGCTTTTGTGACCGACTACATGCCGGCCCCGGAGCGCAGTAGGTCTTTCCGAAGCTGGGTGCCTTTCCTCTTCTGATGGTTATGTAGTCAACTCGGGTAGGCTGAATGCTGAGGTAGCGACTTTAATCCCGCCATGGTATTCCCTTGGATGGGATCATTGGGCGGGGAAGGCCATTGACAGTCGTACCATGAAAGACCTACGGTCTTGGAAGCATGCATCATATTATGGGTGTCCCATGTGAGCTATGACCCGTATGCCTTTTCTGCTTCTCATCACGCCCACCACAGGTGGCATGCCCATATCTTGGCAGATAAATCGCACGACCTTCTTCAACAAGGCATTTTCAAGTTGTTTTGCGGTCGGAAATTCGACCCGACGGATCGTGATAGAGTCTTCGCCGGATTTTCACTCATTGTCAACCTGGACCTTGTCCTACATACAGTAGAAGCGACCACAATGGCAGATAAGGCCGTTTCAAGTTATATGCGACTATTCGATGGCGTACAGCAATACCCAACATTGGCGTACCTGACTCACACACCCGCAGAACCGGTGCTGTCGCTCTGCGCCGCGCATGAGCTCTTCAGCAGCGAAGACGTGTTCCCCAAGGCGTTTGGCACCCTGGCTAAAGACCTCTGTAGAGGAAATCTGATCCCGAAAGGGGATATTGGCGAGCTCGCTGCCAGAATTCTTTTATATTGCCCTCGAGTACTTGCTCTCAAGAGAAAGAGAGACGAGCAGGAGCCGCTCAGGTGCGTTCGCTTGATCGACTGGCTGGAGTGCCTCCTGGGACCACGTCTGGACGAGGAGTTCAAAGAAAATTCGCCAACCATCACATCAATTTCACACATTGGCTGGTGACAAAAGCGGCTCTCCCTGAGGAAGTGACCAGGTACGAGACACGTATGTCTCCGTGGGTTGCCACTCTGAGCGTTCTTCCCAGCAATTTCCTCGCCAACTTGTGGGCGAGAGGCAGCGCACTACAATGTTCGCATAATCAAGAATCGTTCGACTACGCGGTCGTCTGCTACATCGGCTCCGTAGAGGATGACGCTCCCTTTGACCCCACCCAGTTAACGCTTGTTTACGGCCAGGTCAAGTTCAAGGTGAATCCGGATTACCAGGCGCGGGACAGAATCCGGCCCATTGGCCTGACCGACCGGCTGAAGCGCACAGGGGAGCCGTACCTGGTCCTGTTGATGGAGTTTGGCACGGAGACACCTTTCTCTGATACTAATACATGTGTCCGGACGGGAAAGCCTGCCGGTCACTCTACTCGCCTGACAAGATCGGCGAGTAAACAGAGCGGCAATCGCGCAGTCGATAAACAGCGTTGGACGCTCGAGATGCGTGGCCGTACCGCTGAGACATACCCTGTTCTGAAGGAACTGGGCGTCGCCGGCCTCTTCGTGGCCCTGCTCGACAGCTTCCAACCTTTGTGGGCAGACGCACTATGCGAGGAAACCCGGCCGTGCTCTCGCTTCTATGGCCCGCCGGTCCAGTGGATGGTGGACTTCGTTACGGAGAAAGGAAGCGGTCTCAACCAAGATGATGTTGATATGGAAGACGGATGAGGTGTCACTTCCGCACGTGGAGTGTAGACATCACAATGCACCAGTAATTGAATGGTGTTTGAGTAACACGCATGCACATTATACCACAGTACGACGGCATCCCTCTGAGTTGGATTAATTATACTCTTCCAGTCGAATTCAAGCTATTTCGGTGCATTGCGGACGGCGCCATCTACTGGCGCCGTCCGGTCATCCCTCAACAACATAGTTGGACCGGTCTTAAAACGTTCTGATCCCGCATTTCCCTGGGCAACGTAGTTGTCCCAGGCTTTTGGCAGGGAGAAATTGCCCTTTTACTTCCGCCCAAACTTCCTGTTAAGGAAATTTGTTAACTAGTTTAACCAGTTCATGTGCCTGCAGCCTGTCTGCACTCAGGGCGATTGCCTGGTCACGTCCTGCCCCCTTGTCTCTGTCTATGTTTCTTCTTTTCCACGTCCCGCCATTCCATTTTTAATAACGTCAGATTGTGATGAATTAGGTATGTTTTCTTGCGCAGGGGCAAGTTATCATGCAGGCTTGTGTCAACAGTGCAGGGGAATGCATTACGCAGATGAATGGAGCGGACCTCCCCACCCTTGCTTTCAACTCCTCTTACCGATTTCTCACTGTATGTCAAACCCATCCTGTTGGCCCTGCGCTGGGGGATCTCTACATTATACCATCGCTCTACGCTATGTTGCGGCTGTACGAGTACTTCACTGTAGCAGATTTGCACTTAATAGAATGGCTCGTCTCCTTTCAAGTTGCCTCCCAACTCCCTTGAAATAAACTGACGCTCGCTTTGCTTAATTGTCTCTGCATTTCCACGTATGTAGGGTTGCCCAGGGGGTGCGCGGAGCGGATTGCTATCTGCATTCTCTTTGCACGTGGCGTTGCCCAGGTATGACGTAATCTTTCGTTTAGGACGCCATCCTCCTCGAGCATGGGAACGTCATCTGTCCGGTCAAACAACCTGTTTGTAATACTCCAACGAATTCATTGAGCTGGATATCACGTCATCATAATGTATCCACGAAGGGTTGGTGATGGGTCATGGCGCAGCCATTTATTATCATTTCTCAAATAACGAGTCCGTACGTATCTACCAGAGGACACACAATATAGCAATCAAGTGTTAGATGCCAACGGTCAGGAGGTTAAACATCGGATCATCAAATCAATGCACCGTAGAGCATGCAAAGTACACAGGGCAAAGTCACGAGAACACACTGTGGAGTCTTTCGTCATCCGAGCCAGATATCAGTCCTCAAGTTGAGGTTCGACCAGCGGACCTTAACCAGGATTTCAAGAGGCGTTTACCTCTCCGCTGCCTTCGCAGAAAGGCTGGCACGCACACCTGTCCAGTCAAATGTGGTTCCAAGTTCGGGAGTGGGAGTGCTGGATGGGGTCAGGAGCACTCGATACTTGATGTTCGGCTTTGTTGGCTGCAAATAGGAGGTACTTTCAGCAGAATGAGGGGTGTGGGGCGGAGACATCAGCGTAGTGCTAACACAAGGCTGCTGCTGCCGCTGGTGTGCGGAAACAGGTAACATCACACGGTAGCTGGTCCGACCAACAGGGGATGAGTACGGAGAATGAATTTGCTGACTATTCTCGCTCGTTGGGATGACAAACTCCGATTCGGTGACGAGCCGCAGCAATGGTCGCTGGATATCGGCGGGGGGGCGAGCAGGGCGGACTGGAAGTGGCCGATTTGCAGATCGAGCACCCTTCTCTGTCCTCTTGCCGAGATCCAAGGTCCCGCCAGCGGCAGCCCTGGATGCTGTATTCCTCGCCTCCGGCTTCTTTGAGACATCAATCAGGTTCGCTGGCTTGCTTCCTTGGTCGGTTGCCACACTGCTGCCGGTTCGAGGTGCCGCTGAGTTCCTCTTGTCGGGCCGCTTAGAGAGCTCCGCAGAACATGACCTTCCATGCCTCACTCTAGCCTTGACAGGACCCAAGGCTGGGCTCGCTGAAGTAGCAGCATCCAGACGCTGTGTGCTTGGGTTAGGTCTCGGCCCACGCACTCTTGATCCAGCATTTCGTGGCATTTGTACGAATGCTACATCATCGTTGACCACATAGTAAGCCCTTCCCCTGCCAGCTTTCTTAACTTCCATTTGTAGGCGCTTCCTCTGCCTGGTTTGGATTTGGTGGAGGGCAGAAGCGCGCTCGTTCTCGCGGATGCGAGCCGGCGGATTCATAAGACAGAACGAAGAACAGTGTGGAGAGGGGTGGAGCGCGCCATTCGGGTGAACCCAGGAGACGGGAGAGGTAGGCGAGCATCTCCGACCCAGAGAAGGTGAGCGAAGGGTGCGCAGAATTAGACGATTGGGAGGCAGCGGAAGGGTGGTGGAGACTGGAGGAGAGGCCGAAATCTGAAAGCAGGGGCTGAAGTGTCGGGGATATCAGTACATTGTTCTGATAGAGGATGTCAACAAGCACAATCGTGAAGAGGAGAGGAGATATACGCCTTTGATATCCCCATGAACGATAGGAGGGACGAGTTCGTGCAGATATTTGAGTCCTTTGGCAATTCCCGTCATCTGTTCATCGCGTGAACCGTCAGCTTCGCAAACTCGACCACGATTACAACACGGTGACGGACCATGCTAGCTCGGTCCGCTTCCGGGTGCACCGAGAGGTACTTCATCACGTTCCCGTTGGCCATCCATTCCGAGACGAGGCAGAGCCGTTGGAGTTGAGGGCGAGAGAAATCCCGAGCAAAGGGATGACATTCTCGTGCTCAATGATTGACCATGTGAGAGCTTCACGGATAGTACGCTGAGGACGGTGCATGTAGTCAGCTTAGGTCCATTACGGTGCTGGAAGTGAGGGACGTACGCAGAGAACCTTCCGTCGGTTGAGAACAGAGGAACGAGGGAGTTTGACTGCAACTGCACCCGTCCGCCCCTCTTCCCACCATCCCGTTGCTCGCACCCCATCCCCGTGGGACGCAATAGTCCAAGGTACACGATACACATCCCCGAATGCCCCACCAGTAACGTGCATGTCGGGCTTGATTTGGACGACGGTGGCTGGAAGTCGGAGGGAAGGAGGGAACATTTCGAGTATGTGGTTGCCGCGTATGCCGAGTGGATCGCACTGCGTAATAAGATGGGATTAGCGCAGTCCGATGGATGACGGGACAAGGGGCGTACGTGAATTCCCCGAGTCTCACACATGTCGCATGCCGTATGAGCCGGCTTGAATATGCACGGCAGGCGCCTGTTTTAAAGTCGTGTGAGTACGTCTGTTAATACAAGGAAGCGTGAAGAGCAAGCACGTACCGCACATCACATGCGATACAGCTCATCCTGCCGGCGTGTATCTGGTGTTACGGGAGGCTGAACAAAGGAGGCGATAGGAACGGAATGTAGGACGGGGGAGGGGCGCGGCGATGGGAGACTTCGCGCCAAGGATGCGAAGTGAGTGACAACTATGTCAGGTGCAAGCTTGTTCGTTTTCAGCCAGTAATGGGTTATTTTTGTTCGCGCAGGTTGTAGTTGTTGTTGCAGAATAACGGGCAGGCGCTGCGGGAGCGGGATGTTGCTCTCTTCTTTGGGGGAGCGTGCTGGCATGAGATGGTGATGCGAACTTGCGGTCGAGTGTGCGAGCTTGGTACTTGTTGTCAGATTAGTGGTCGGTATACATGGGTTGAAGAGTGTTGTGATGTTGAGGGCTAGTGAGGGAGATGTGAGGAGCAGGCAGGTGCCTAGATGAGGAGGGTTTTGAGGAAACGCAGATTAGACGCTGAGAGCCTAGATAATGCTTCTCTCGAAGGAATGACGAGTACTTGGTTACAAAGCACGGCTACTTTGGTTGACAAATTCTTCCATTCTGTTGCAAACATGAGGTTCATGTGGTGAAGGATATCGAGTAGCCAGCGGGGAGGGAGAGCGCAGCCGGGTATTGGGGGAGTCATCCTGATTCTCCAGTGCACCAAAATCGCGCCTCTTTACAGAAGTAGACTAGGGTAGAAGTGTCCCGCGGGTAATTGCAGACTGAGGAGCAGGCGCAGATCCGAAGTGCGCTGAAAAAGGACATTCGGAAAGCTCCGAGACCTAAGATGTTCAAGCGCGGGTTTGTGCGAGCCTGAGGGTCGAATCATCTGCGGAAGAAGCGATGAGCACGATATCGGCCTCACTGCGGACACTTCGAAGCACGCTTTGGGAAACCCGGTAAGAGGCATGGACCACGAGTTATGGTGGATATCTCTGCAAGAGCTTTCCGGTTTCGTGACACTTTCTATGCACGAGGTGCAGGCTACAGAGGTCACAGGGACCCTGCCTCCGAAAGGGGCCATCCGGGGAATTACCTGCCCTGATGACAGAGGTAAACACGTGACGGCACAGCCTCCGCGTGGCTGTCGAGGTTCTGGCACATTCCAGTTAATGGTCGTGTGAGACAAGTTGGTGTATAAGCACCGCAGAGGGCGGGC
This sequence comes from Dacryopinax primogenitus, assembly GCF_000292625.1. Classification (NCBI taxonomy): domain Eukaryota; kingdom Fungi; phylum Basidiomycota; class Dacrymycetes; order Dacrymycetales; family Dacrymycetaceae; genus Dacryopinax; species Dacryopinax primogenitus. Next base: position 54,473 of record NW_024467221.1, on the reverse strand, counting down.
CATAGCGGCCAGGACTGCCCCACCTCTTTACCATGGACGACCACACAACGAACAACAACGATAATAACGATAATAACGGGAATACACAGAGATTCCCTTTTTCTTTTCTTCATTTTATATCTGGCATGGCACAGCAGTTGCACCCACAGCAGCAGCAGCAGCCTGCCCAGATTCAGCCAGAGGGAGGGAATACGGAGCAGAACGTAGAGCCTGCGATGGAGGAGGTGAGTAACAAGACTTCGAGGCCCATGTTTGGTCCTCAGCCTCCTCAGTCTACCGACGTACCATCGACAATTACGCCTATACCCCAGCCTACACCTGCTTCCCCCCTCGTAACAGCACCAGCACCCGAACCCAACATGCCAGGTGCACTCCCCACGGCACCCGCAGCTGAACAACCCCCACCTCAACCCACCCAAGAGGGCACTGCCCATATCCACGCTTGGCAGATCCCAGGGGGGATGGTCTTTACGCTCTTTGTCGGTCCTTCCGTCCCAATACCAGGGATGGCTACTGCTCCTCCTACATTTAATCCTTTCCCTATACCTGGCGCCGCCCCAGGAGCAGAAGCAGGGTTAGGGGGAGGGGCAGGAGAATGGTTCATCCCCTTCTTTCCACCCTGGTTCTTCCCGCAAGAGAAGGAGCCCGATTACGCCCGCGGCGCACTCCTCATGCGCGCTTTGGAGCAAGTCGAGCCCGAGCTCCTCTCCCGCTTCCAGAGAGTACAAGGCGAAGATCAGCGCTGTCCTGTCTGCTTTGAACGGCTTGGAGATGCTCCTGCCGTCGACCCTCCTGCGCAGGACTCGCAAGCACCAGCCCAAGCCCAGGCAAGGCAAAACCATATCCCCCCTTGTCCCTTTCCGCAGGCGGAAATTCTAGCCCTTCCCTGTCACCACCCATTCCACGCAGGATGTCTTTTCCCCTGGCTAGGGGAACACACCACATGCCCCACATGCAGGTTCGACCTCGACCCAGAGTCACAGACACTTACCCCTCCTCCCCAAGGAGGACGGTACAGTCCCTACCTGAGCCAGGAAGCGCGTAAGGCCGGAAAGTGGAATCTACCCCTCGGACCAAGTGGGCAGATCCTCCGGGAAAGCGTGGTGATGCGGGAGCATGAGCAGGGGTGGACATGTGCCGATCCCGGCTGCTTGCATGCGCTCCCCAACCCCTCGTACGCACAGCACCCAGCAGGGGAGCCTAAAGCGCTCCAAATCCACCTCCTGACTCAACTCGATCCCGACGCGGAACCGGCTTGCGAGCATGCGTGGCACCCCGAGTGCTTGGTTGGCTCGGTCAGGAGCCGTGCTGGTGGAGTGGAGGTGGCCCCTGGGGGAACGAGGGTGGAATGTGCACTGTGTAGGGACGGCAGGGAGGGGTGGGTGATGCGCGATGTGTGGGAGGATGGGGTGAGAGCATGGGAGGAGGTATAGTTGCGCCGTTGTCGCCCCGTTCGCTTTGATGATGCTTCACCAGCACTAGCACGTCTCAAGTCCTGACTCTGTAGGATTAGAAGATAATCGTTTGTAGCTGATATTATTTCTTTCTCTTTTGTTAGTTGGATGCAATTGTAGATTACGCAATTTATGGATACACAAATCCCAAAATAACAGCAATCACCAACGCACAGCCTGACGCGGTGTTATTGACACTATTGTATCAACAGGTTACATGGAAACATTGCCACAACCACGTGCACGACGCCGTTGATCAGTTCGGATGTCATTGTATAACAAAGTGCTTGTTCCGTTAGAGCATTTACCTCGCTCGTCATGCCCACCGTTGATGTCCTCAATGCTGGTCTCTATCTAGTGTTGTGCTGGCGTGGCGATCGCCCCGAGGATGGCTACCATTGGTACCTGTACGACTTTGACGGCGAGCGGCAGAACAATGGGTTTCATGCAGTTGGGCGTGCTGGACGCTGGATGTACGAGCGAAACATTGGATGGACTCCCGCTAGGTTCGCGTTCGCACTCACTGCTGTGCGTGTTGGGCGGTATATGAATCCAGGTGAGTCGGGCACGACCATTCAACCACCTCGCGGAATGCCTGCTGATATGCTCCTGTAGAAGTACTAGAAAAGATAATCAAACCGATCATGGTGCAGGACCCCCCCGCCCCACTTCCGGAGGGTTTCACTTGCCGCATCTTTATACGCTTGGCTCTGCAGCTCCTCGCCGATACTCACGATGCGGACGGCCACCCATGGATCACGTACGATGACCTTGATCTAGTAGAAGAAGAGGCCCAGGCCCATGCTGCCGAGCATATGGCGTCCGTCAGATCTGAGGGAGTGAGAGGGGGTGTTCATGTGTCGACACATTGTCACTAAATTCCTGACCGCTACAAGGTGCATCCCCCGCACAATGCAGGATTCACAAGGGCAGTACTTCGATCGAATTGTACATTTACATATGGAGATACTTGTATTCTGTACACAGTGTAGGGAGATTAACCGTACTTATGCGGTGCTCCGAAAGACAACCGCATCTCACCCAGTACTCGCGCTGTATTACATTCCCGCTTAGTCTTCTCACATCAAAACTGATATCATATACCCAGACAGGATTATGCATAGCAGTACAACACCTCTCAACGGCAGTGCGGCGGATGCCGCCAACCACGCCCGACAACAACGCTGATCACCATACACCTCTCGAAAGCCCAGCCTCCACCCCAGCCCAGATCTCCTTGCTCTTCAGGTGATTCACCCACCTTCAACCATAGGAGCTCCAGCCTGAGCCAGTTGACTGGCCATGCGTACCGACAGCAGCGATTGCTCGACTGCTGCCGTGACATGTTCAAGGGGGAGCGGGGGGGGGAGGACTCCTTGAGGGCGGAGACGGAGGTCACAAGAGATATATGATCGATTGGCAGGAGGACTGTGACAGGTGGGGAGAACTTGAGCGCGGGTGAGATACGGTTGCCCCTCAGTTTGGTCATAAGTTGCCACACTGGTTGGCTCCCGTCGAGCCGTCTCGCTGTGCTGGCAAACTGTTTGCGCCAGCACAAGGTATGTGGATTTGCTCAACCGGTTTGACGCGTGCACTTATAATGGTCAAGTACTAGACCGTCTGTCGCAACATGGGTGAAGTTAAGGCTGCTGCATGAAAGAGTTGTGAGCGATGCCGCGCCCCAGGCGCTCCTCAGCACGCACCTCCAACCGCACCCCGTACATGCGAACTGTGGGCCGGATCGCGGCGCTTTCCGCCCAACTGACGCGGCCGTACCACCCGACCATCCGGTTTGGACAGACGCCGTGAAGTCCAAAATATCATTTGCAATCAGCAAGCCGATTCTCATATCTCCCGCGCTACGCGAAGAGCCAGTCTTATGGCGTGGTGATCCAAAACTGAGCAACCAGTGTATCACGTTGTTTCTTGATTCAGTTGGATACGGGCCTCGCGCCTCCGCAGTAAGAGCCACACGTTGTCTTGATTTCAATATGCACGCTGACCTGTTCTGAAACCCAGGCTTGTAGCCCAGCACGTTTTACTAACGCTTCGGGTGCAGGTTCTCGTGGTTAGCGCGGACAGGGAACACCTCAATTCCAATGCCCTCGCACTGCTTTGGGAGTATGCCAACATGCCAACATGCTCATGGATTGCGGCATTGTCCGGCGCAGGAGATACGATGACAATCACCGCTGAACTACGGATATGGGGTGCACTGTATGATAGCCGGCAGGTATTTCGGTTACAAGATCCTGCCCTTGACCTGAGCACACTCAGTCATGAAGTGGAGAGTTCACTATGTCTCATCCTTCCATGTTATCAGGCTGTTGTCGGGATCCAGTGGTCCCGACTCTATTAGATTTAGCGTCGGATGAGCATGTCGGAAGTCAGCAGAAAACGGCAAGGGGATATCGTGAAAGTCTTACCAGTGTGCCCTTTCAGAGTTTGTACCACCTGTCGTGTCTGCAGATTCCACAGGTAGAGTTGATTGTCCTCACTACCGCTCACTATCCACTTGCCCACCATGACTGAGAAACAAGACAACAAAAATGTGCTGTCCTGTTTAGTATGCCCGGAGTACGTCCTTAGCAGCCTTTGAGAGCTGAGCTCCCAGAGACGGACCGAGGAATCGACGATTGATGCCAATATGTATTTTTCATTCAGAGAAAAACTCGCTGATGTGACTGATGCTTCGGCATTAATCGTCTTCAGACAGGCGCATGTACTGCTGTCCCGCAGACGGCTTCTCAAAGGATATTGCTCAGTAAGACACTAAAAATAGATCGAGCTTACGCACATTGTTCCGTCCCGGGACGAGGACAAAACTTGACGTCCATCACGACTGAAGTGTACGGCTGTCACAGCATCAGCGTGCGAGCTGACTGTCTTCGGACATTTTCTTGTGGAACAGGTCTGGGTAGTCACAGGAAATCTGCCTTGAGACATACCTTTGACATCCCAAACCTTCATAAAGCCTTCGTGATCGCCGCTGATCAGCAGGCTGCCCTGCGGACCGTAGCGCACGCACATCACGTAGGTTGAATGCCCTTTAAGTGTTCGTAATGCGCCTTGTTGAGCAATGAGCGTAGAGTCATGTTCAGGTTATTACAGCAATCGCATTCTTACCATGACCTGCCACAGTTTTGACCTTCTGTATGCCCGCACATGGTGGCTAGAAGATTGCCTCGTAGGGACCAGATTTTGCACGTTTTATCATCGGCTTCGGGTATGGGTATCAACAATGATTTCATGGGACAGAGGTTCTGTTGACTAACAAGCAGAAGCGAGCAGGTTACCATCGGGTGAGAATTCGGCTAAGGAAATGCTTTTCTCGTGACAGTTTTAGTCGACATAGCAAGGTGTATTGGGGCGGGTCCATCTTCTAACGGTCGTATAATGAGATATGATAAGAGGAAAGCTGATGAAACTATATAGGTACTGACCCCGGCGTGCGTGAAGAATGAAAGCGGGCATTGGTGACTGTACAGGGCTGGAGAGTCCACTTCACCACCTCTTTCCTTTCCTTGTAACATGCCAGAACTCCCAGAAGCAGAACGTGCAACTAGACTGCTTCAGAAATATCTCAAAGATGGACTCATAACCGCAGTAGACACTATAGAAGACAATATTGTCTACTCCGACATCTCACATGAAGAGTTCGTGCGTCTCGTGCTTGCACTGCGCACCTCCCACCACTCACCCTCTCCTCACAGGCAAAAGAACTCACGAACCGCACCGTCTTAAACGCTCACAGATACGGCAAAGTCTTCTGGCTAGAACTGGATGCGCCTACAGAAGAATCCCGACATCCCGTATTTCATCTGGGGATGACAGGAATGATCCAGCTTCAAGGGCAAGAGCCGGTATGGTACCGTGTCCGGCCAAAAGACGCCAGTGCATGGCCGCCGAGATTCATGAAAGTGCGTCTCTCTCTCTCCTCCGGGGCGATGTACCTTGCGGACCTCTCTTTCAGTTTATCATACATGTCACACCTCCCTCAGGCCCTGCTGTTCACGTCGCCTTCACCGATGCACGCCGTCTTGGCCGGATCCGTCTACGCAGTAATCCATGCGCCCAGCCACCCATCATCGACTTGGGATTCGACCCACTCCTGTCAATGCCATCCCTTCCCACCTTCTCTTCCCTCATGCTCAAACGCAACATGCCTATCAAAGCACTCCTTCTAGACCAGTCTTTCTCCGCCGGCGTGGGCAACTGGGTGGCGGATGAGGTTCTCTTCCATGCCCGTATTCATCCTGAAACGAGAGCCAACGAGTTACGACCAGAGGAGGTAAAGAGAGTGTGGGAGAAAGTGAGGTGGGTGTGCGAAGTCGCAGTTGGGGTGGACTCGGATGGGAGCAGGTTCCCCAGCGATTGGTTATTTCGATTCCGTTGGGTACGTTAATATCCTCAGTCCTCCCCTTTCTACGTAATATCTGGGCTGGCCGCGCTTAGTCATACATCGCATACTGACAATGCTATAGGGCAAAGGGAAAAAGAGCACGGGGAAGCTCCTCCTACCCGACGGGCGGGAAGGGACGATACGATGGATCACAGTCGGTGGGAGAACGAGTGCGTACGTTGAGGAGGTGCAGGAGCTGGCAAGGGAGCAGTCTGAGTGGAGCAAGGGCAGCGAAGGCCAGGGGCTGGGGATGAAGCCAAAGAATGGGAAACGCAAGGTCTGTATTGTCTCGTGGTGCGTTGGCAGCAGTATGGTGATTCTCGGTACACGTGGATCAGGTCAAAGAACCGGATGTAGAGGAGGAAAAGAATGCGGAGGAAGAACTAGTCTTACAGAGGAAAGTAGCAAAGGTCTGCCCTATGCCTTTCCAGAACCTCGATCCATACTGATCGTTTTCAGCAGAAGCCCATCGAGCGGCTTGTGAGCTCTGGGCGACACCAAAGGAAGAATACAAAGTCCGAGGTTGTCGTACGTGAGGGGTCCTACAACGAAGAGGAAGAGGAATTGAGCGTGAAGAGGGGTGCGACGATGCTTAGCTGCAGCAAGGTAAGATGACATACAGACCAGTGTTCTCGACTGATCGCTCTTTCAGACGGTCACTTCGCGCAAGCGAAGAACAGTCCCTGAGAGAAAAGCCAAGAGCTCAGACGCCGAGGATGGAACGGGACAGAGCAGGACGAGGAGCCCGAGAAACGGGAAAGGCGAGAGAAGGGAGGGGTAATAAGGCTTTGGGGTTCTGGAGTTGGGTAAGCGGGCATTGATAGACTCAGCCCGAGAGCTCCCATGCACTGGGTTTGATATGCAGGAACACGTCATTTCAGACCTTTCCATGTTCTCATATCATCTATGCCTCAGGCACGAACTCCGTGCATCCCAACCCATTTATTTAAATGTCCCTGCCGGCATCAGTGCGCAGTTCTCCGTCTAGAAAAAATTGCGGGTCCAGAGGGTGCTCTTGAGAATGGTTGCCTCGTCGATGTCTAGACATCGCCAGCAGAAGTCAAAATTGTTGCGGACCAGCTTCGATGATATGGAGTCCAATTATGCAGTTTCTCCACATTTCGTACAACAATGCCGTCTTGATTCTGATCTTCGTTGAACGTGAAAGCTTACTAAACAACAACTTCTTTTTCCTCCGTTGCTTCGTTGTCCGTTGCATGCGCCTCAATGTCGGCTATGCAGCGTGCGGGAGGTACTTTCCCGTCGACCTCGCAGGGATCGCGGATCTCGATGGGGAGGATGAGGTTCAGCACGAGAGCAACAATGCCAGCAATGAGGACTAAATTATCAGCGGGCACTTCGACCATGTTTCGAGAGGACTCACAAGGCGTTGTGAGGATGATGCTGATAGAGTCAAGGAGCCCCTGCAGCCCTGGGCTGGCATTGGTGATGCTGAGAAAGAGATATGTCCAGAACGATGGTACGAGAAGGTCTGCAATCCCGAAAGTAAAAGCGGCAGCAACGATGAACCTGTCTCTTCTCGTCCATGGCAAATATGACAGTACACGAATTCCCGAAACGACGACACTTGCAAATAAGAAAGTCGTCACTCCCCCCAAGACAGAATTAGGGATTGCAAGGAAAACACCGGAGAGCTTGCCTAGGATGCCGAAGAGGATAATAAAGAAGCAGCACCAGCGGCCGGCGCCCCGGTTTGCGCAGCGGGTGATGACGATGACGCCATTGTTTTGCGCGAAGACAGAGAGGGGGGTGACGGTAAAGAGGGCAGAGAAGAACCCTCCAAGACCGTCAGACTGGCCTAGTGTTAGCTTGTAAACCCCCAAGATGATCATATGGGCATACCAAGACACCACCTTGAATACGCGAGTCGAACTCTGGGCCTTCAACGTCTACTCGGGACGCTTCAGCCGAGGCCGCGATATCTCCAATCGCCTCCATCGCCAGAGAGATATAAACGGCAAGCATAGGCAGGATCGCGGGCGCATACACCCGGATGTTGAAAGTATGAACCCAGAGGAAAGTGATCGCCGGAGCTGTCTGGATACTGCTACCATCGATGTACCCACATGCACCAGCCACGATACATCCTACGAGAAGGCCGACGATGATGGATGCGTTCTTGAGGAAGGGACTACCGAACAGCTCGGTGAGGACGATACTGACGAAGCTGAGGAACCCAAGACCCATGAACTGCGGGCTGCCCCACGGAAGCGGTTTCGGGGCAAAAATGGTCGGGCAGAGCTGGAAGATCCCACTCGTCGGCCGGCTGGCACAGTCATTTGATCCTCCGGCCCAGTTGGGCGCGCCGGAAGTACCGATCAGCGAGGCACCGATCATCACTATCACTGTGCCTGTAACGACGGGAGGGAAAATACGCTGTAGGATGCGGACGGGGACGAAGGACATGCCCATTTCAAGGAAGGAGCAGATGAGCGACGTGCCTAGCAGGTAGCCGTACGCGTCTGGGCAAGGCCCGTTCGTCGTGGTTCCGTCTGCGTTCTGGATCACGGGACAGGTGCCGTTCGCGTACATCGAGTCGAAGATTGCGAAGGCGGTCGAGAGAGTAGCGAACGAAGTACCGACCACTGTGATTAACCCGGTGCCGATGAAGTATCCGCCTGGCAGGCGGATACGGGACATTTGGACCAAGCTGAGGATGCCTGGTAGGTATCCATGTAAGCACTCTGTGCAGAAGTACCAAAGGATAACTGCTCACCGCATGCAATCAGGGAAGCACTTATCATGTACGCCTGTAATTCGCCAGATAGATTGAGGGCACTCGAGAAGATAATAGGGGGAGTAATGAGGCCTGCTAGCATTGCGAGTGCATGCTGGAAACCGCAGATGATGGCAAGGACAAGGGGAAGGTCAGCATGCAAAGGGAAGAAGGGAGGATTCTTGCGCCTAGCCGCCTGGGTGAATGGCAGAGTTGGCGAGCAGAGCCAGACAAAATCGTAATCTCCTAACCAGCCATGGCGAGTTGTGAGCTTCTGCCGCAAGTTGACAAGCTTGTCCCTCAGTTGCTCGCCCCTGACCGGGATCGCGCTGATCTTGATTGTGGACGCGTCAACAGGTACTGGTTGCTGCGTCTTGATTTCAGGTTCTTCTGGGGGGCTCGTTGCGTTGGCCATGTTCAGCCCTGGTTTCAAGTGAGTTGTAGTTGGTGTACCTTGGACCTTGGTGTGCTTCGAGTGGGAAGTAGAAGATCGAGAAAATTGTACGTGACATACATTCTGTTCTGATTAAATGCGAGAGGATTTCCACGTGCATATGGATCGCTTATCGAGCGCTGAAATATGGTTGGTCCATTCTTGCGCGCTAATCCGTCAGCAGAGGGATAACCAAGTCTTATCACTTGCTGGCTAGACCCTTACAGATTTTCTCCTTCTGCCTTCATCGAGCACCGCCCACATCCTTTATCAAAGCATTGTCATCCCGTCGGTCTGATGTTGTGCAGCCCAATCTGAATGATGAGGGGGTTAGAACATATCATATGCCTTATATCTTTGGTAGGCAATATCCCCCGATAGCGATGACAGTTCATTGATCATGAGATGTGCCATGGCTTTGATAACGACGGGTAGGATATCCCGTCCTATGTGTTCATCTGACAGCTTATGCATGCATATCTGTGGAGAGGCGTATCTCCACACCATGTTCTGATTGGTGCCTGTGCTCCTAGAGTATTGGTGATTGTCAGCCCGGTTGCTGGTTGGAGAGGTTGAGGTTCGAGGATGGCGAGGGCGGATTGAGAAGGTGTCTCGGTGAATACGGTTGGAACAATGAAAAAGTACTGTATGGGCAAGTGAGACTCGAACAAAGTGTCTATGACGACGATGACGTCGATCACATGTCTTACCTTGTCGATCATTTCCCGATTTGGTGTTGTACGCGCTACTCGCTCCCCGCGCACCGTCGTCGCGTCTTCCATCCTGACCACCACCTTCCCTTCCCTCTCTTTGACGACGACAACGACGACGACGACGACAACGACGACGACCATCATCCCCTCCCCCCATGTCCTCCATCTCCTTTCCCAACATCCCCCACCTCAGACTTCCCCATGTGTCGGGAGCAACACTCGCCCCTCGCGCCTCAATACCCGTACAACATCAACAACCCAGCTTGGCGTCGGCGAGCGGTAGTCTCCGTCAACCCAGTCAGGCTCAAGGCGCGTTCAGCAGCCCCTCCACCCCCAGTGTACGGAAACGAAGCGGTCGCGGCTTGCCGTCGTCTTCTCATCACGCGACGACAGGTCGTGGGGGCGCATCAAACCCTCCTGTGCCAGGAGGTCGTGTCCCGCAAATGAAGACACCGGCCAGCGCTCTCGTCGGTTCGGCAAGTGTACCCAGCGCGGACGCGAATCCGACAGGCAAAGCCGGCTCTGCTCTGGGGCGGACAGAACTTGCGAGAGGTGTGGCCGTCGAGCATCTCCGGGGTGTTCCCTCCTTGGCCCCTCAGCCTTCCTCCATACCTGCGTCTATCCCAACTGCTGTCCCTTCTGTACCCTCAATGGCGTCCGCTGCATCCGGTCCAACCGCGCCTCATCGCAGATCATCAACGCAGATCATCGAAGAACAGCCAGCATTCCCTTCCTGGGACCACCCCCACACGCCCCTCGTCTTCGCTCTCCTTCCGGTTCTCACCTCACTTTTCTTCGGCCGTGGAGAGCTCGTCGCGGACTTGTTTTACGTACTGCTGCTGTGGTGGTACTTAGGCGTCTTGGTGCATGGTGCGTTTCATTCTACTCTAGTGACAACCTCGCGCATATATCGGCTTCGGCTAACATCCTGTCCGTGATACCCCCAGCCCCATGGGAACTGTACATCACAGCGCTACGTACCACGCCGACATCGGCGCAGCATACCCTTCCTCTCCTTTTCCTCACCCTCGTCTCACCCCTGCTCGGTGGTCTTCTCCTCACCGTCGTCTCACGCTCCCTCACATTTCTCCCACCCTTACCGACCTTCTCCATCCGCCTTTTCGTACTCGCTGCCAGCGTCCGGCCCATCAAGCACCTCCTCCAGCTCTGGCGAGGCGAAGTCTCCCTCCCCTTGTTGCTGGAAGAAGAGCTAGAGCACACAAGGGTCGACATCGAGCAGGAGCGATCACGCGCCGCCTTCAACGCCACCACTCTAGCCGCTCAAGGTAAGGAAGTCGATGCTCTACGCCGACAGGTGACCCAGCTAAGCCTGGAGCTTGCGAAGGCAAGAGAGGAAGTGCAGGCGTTGGCGAGAGCTGTGAGGAGGGAAGGAAGAAAGGCAGAACTCTATCGGCTTGGGATGGGACAATTGGGCGCTGCGAGCATGGCGGGTGCGGATGGCAGGAGTGAGTTGGCAGCGGGAGGTATGGTGGAGATCGAGCGATCAGGAGATGGTGTGCCTCCGGCCCGTCCTGCGACGCGCACCTCCGAAATCGACAAAAGGCACCTGCCGCACACGGCAGTTGAAGCACTTGCTTTCATCATGCAGATGCTCAGGCAAACATGGAGGATACCCGTCAAGATTCTCCTCGGCCTGGACACGATGCTGGGCTTCCGCAGGTTGAGGAGGCTGTTCGCCATCGTTAGGGGCACGCTCTGGGTGCTGATGAGGAGGGCCGTAATTTGGGGTTGAGCGGAGCGGATCTCTCCGCAGAAGGGAAGCCCGACACTATCAGGCTGGTTCTGGCTCTCTTTGGTATCAGTTTGTATATTATCAGTTACCATTGTTATTTACTTGTCCATCAGCGTCGATCTCCAAATAGTATCGCCAAACAGCCCAATGGTCAGGGCTTGGACCAATGGTGGCAAGTTAGCGTTAGTACGTGTATTACATGCTAATGTACTACTTGTACAACAGCCCCTCCTCGGTCTCGCGTGCCGCTAAGCTCCGCCGAGGCAGTCAAATGAATACGTATGATATTCAGAGCGGCGAGCACGTCGCTGGATTGTGTAACGCCGGTTGCAATGACAGATCGTCATTTCCCTCCCCGGCCAACTCCATTTTTGCCTCCATTTCCTTCGTCCCTTGCTCTCGCCAGCTCCAGGATGAGCTGGCTCACCTGTCGACGCAGAGCGCGCCTCGGCTGGCTTGCCTTGTAGTATGACTAGGACGGCGGTGACGGCGGTGCGTGGGCACTTATGTTTAGTTGGGATCTTTTTATGCCCCAGTTCTTCCGCCCATGACGGAACGAGAGCTTTGCTTTATCAGAGTCGGGGTGGCTTCGGTCATGGCCAGAAAAGGCTGATGCCCTTGATATCGAGAGGAAGCGACCTTGGCAGACTCCAGAATATCGCCGTGATGATTGCGTGATGGTTTCGGCCAAGGCGAGTATGAAGTGTCTCTTGATCGCTTACAGTGGTTATAGAAGATTCGTTCTCCAAAGATACCCGTTGTTGACGTCGATGAAGACCGTGGGCAAGGGTTGTGACGAGAAGAGCAATGGGCGCTATTGTGATGACACAGTATCGAGTAGAGAATCAAATTCTGTGAAAACTGATGGTCGGATAAACTGAATGTGCATTCACGTGACTTTTTCTACCTCCATATCAGACTGAAACAAGAGTTGTAGATCGGAAGCAAAGGTGTTTTGACCTCTGTGGGGTAAAGCGGGGTAAGTTGCACAGAAGCGGACGTATTCAACGGCACGCACCTTGATCGCTATCGACCACGATTGATTGGCCACCATGAACACAGAAAGTTGGAGGGTGACAGTTAACTTGACTTGCCGGTCCGAACATTGCTCCTCATAGCCAGTCGGTTCATGTTCACCCATCTAATGTGGAGCAGTCTTCAAACTTAGAAGCTTTGATTTCACCTTGGCAATATGGCGGCTACCCGGATTGAATTGGCCGACCCTCCACGCCCTGCCCTGAGCGCCGTTAGAACCTCCACGCCGTCCGGCCCGCCATATCACACCGCCGTATCACGGGGCCGTGGTAAAAGCTCTTCCATTGTCAGCCGACGAGATAAATGCAAATAGTACTGTAAGCACACCCCATGATCTCCTCAACCACGAGCTGAACGCGAGCTATAATGGAAGAGAGCCTACCGCGATTCTACCTCTTCGTTCTGTGTCAATCGCCCACATTCGCGATCTCGCTAAACGGATCAGTTACTCGAGTATTCGAAGGTCAACGATGGTCGGCCATGCTCCAACCAGTTTCGAACGCCGTATCGCCGATGTTCTACCTCCTCGAAAGGGTTGGTGGAATTATTGGTACCTTTGGAGACTGAACTTCGCCCTCCTGAGTTCCATCCTCTCCCAAGCCACTGGTGGCTACGATGGCTCCCTGCTGAACGGTCTTCAATCCCTCCCGCTCTGGACCAGTTACTTCAATCACCCGGCCGGCGCCAATCTCGGCGTCTTGAATGTCGCTCTATCCATTGGCCAGAGTGTGTCCACGCTCATCGCTGGGTTTCTTTGTGACATGTTCGGTCGCCGGATTCCTTTGGGCATAGGCTGTTGGCTCGTCATCATCGGCTCCGTCATCGGAGCGGCAGCCGCCAACTTCGGCATGTTCCTAGGTGCCCGCATTCTGGTCGGCTTTGGTTGTGGTCTTCAACAAGTTGCTAGCTCAAGTCTGCTGGCGGAACTCTCGCATCCGAGCCAGCGTGTGCAGGTACAGACCATGTTCGCCCCCTCTTACCCACTTGGGGGTATCGTTGCGGCGTGGGTCACGTACGCCACCTATGCTTACAGCACTACCTGGAGTTGGCGTCTTCCTCTGGTGCTTCAGGCCGTGTTTGCACTTCTGCAATTCATCTGCCTGTTGTTCTGCCCGGAATCACCCCGATGGCTCATTGCCACAGGCAAGAGACAGAAAGCGATCGACGTCTTGGTCAAGCACCATGCGAATGGCGACATTGATTCTCCATTGGTCGAGCTCGAAGTCGCAGAGATCGACTCTCAGATCGAAGCTGATAGTATCGCGAAAGCCTACTCGTGGATGGAGTTTTTCAAGACGAAGGGAAGTCGCCGTAGATTCTACATCATGTGCTTTTTCCCTTTCGCTCGTCAGTTCACCGGCTCCAACCTCATATCCTACTTCCTTCCGTTGGTACTCAACAGCGTCGGTATCACGAATAGCAAAGAGCAACTTATTCTCAATGGAGGTGTCAACATTTGCGCCTTCCTCTTCGGTATATCAGCCTTTTTATACGTCGATTATTTTGGCCGTCGGTTAGTCCTCATCTTGCCGATGGCCCTTTGCGCCGCCTCTTTGGTAGTCTGGACCATTCTTGGTGCGCTTATGGACAACTCCAGCAACACTGGTCTTGGATACGGAATCGTGGCCATGGTCTTCTGGTTCCAGGGTTGGATTCACGTCTTCGACGCCGCTGCCGAGCCGTACATCCAAGAAATGTCCACCTTCGCCCTTCGATCCAAGATCGTCGTGATGTGGCAGTTCGGCCAGCAAGTTGTGTACTATATCAGTTCCTTCGCAAATCCCGTCGCGATGCCTGAGCTGGGATGGCGCTACATTATCATCTATGCCGTTCTCGACGCCGTGTACAGTCTCGTCATGTTCCTGTTCTTCCCGGAGACCAAGGGCCTCTCTCTTGAGGAGTGCGTTCTTGTGTTCGATGGTGAAGAAGGAGTCGAGAGGCAGCTTGCAGCAGAGAAGGAATTCGAGCAAATGCGAAATGCGCATAGCGTTGCGTTCGTCACGCCGAGCCATGAGTCAGATCCGAAGGTAGAGTTCGAGCATGTCAAGAAAGGACACGCATAAGTTGTATATCTTCTGGTGTGGTGCTATATCTTAACGAAGTAGTTATGCCGACCGCGAACTCCTCAATGCCAGTGTCATTCAAACGCACCTGTACATATGTAAACTCTGACAAGCACATCCGCCATAACTGAATCAATACTTCTGGCTGATTATACCGGTCCACGATCTCAGCCGATAAGGGATGGCAGAAGTCCGCTGTGAACCGCACCCCTCACAGCCGGTTGAGTAACTCCAACACGTCATTGTACATAGTTGCCCTGCAACAGTGATCTGTGCCGCGACCATGATTCAGAAACTTCATCAGGCCACCCCTGGCACGTAAGATTGGTTACCGAACAGGCACTCTGCACAACGTGGTCAGTGGCGCCGCGGGTGCCGCTGTTTTTCTGTTGATTCGTCCAGGGCGGTGCAAAACACGTCATACATACACCACCTACAACCACAAGAAGTAATGTTGGGAACAGCTCTGACGCTGAGAAACACCCTTTCCTTCAGATGTGCTAGAGTGTGTCTTCCGCCTTAGTGAGTACAGTCGATTATGCAAACAGCCGTGTTGCTCACACCTAAATTCGGGGTTCTCCCGATCCGTCAAATCATCAAACGCCTTGCGGTGACCATGTCCCTCTCTCAGTCCTTCAGCTGCCCTCTCTTTCTCTCGATTCCTTCGAACCAACATGATGCGGATGGACAGCATAAGAATGATAAAGAGCGCATATATGCCGCAGTGAATATACAGCGAGTTGATGTAGCGCGGCGCCCATTGGGACTGGAATATTTGAGAGGAAATAGCATTGCCGCCAGACCAGCCAATGAACGTAGCGGCATAGGCGATGACTTTCTTGCTTTGTCCCGCAATGTTACCTACATCCTAGTGTCAGCTAGATGTTACAGTTACAGCATGACATGCCACAAGACACGGACGAGAGGTCACCGTCAGGATTAGCGGCGACTGGGCTTGGAAACACTGCATGATATAGAACGCAACAAGAAGGCCGGCACGCGTGGACATCCCTGGCGTCACAGTCAAAAGGACGATCGAGCCCGCGATGTTGGGGATCGAGAGCGCCAGAATGACATAGATGGTCTGCTTTGTGCGGGATGCAGCATAGCTGCTGGTCATGAGGAGAGTCATACTGAATACTCCCAAGGGCATGGAGAGCAACTGTGAATCGAGTACATCGAATCCAAATGCCTGGTTGATCAGCAGGGCCGAGAAGGAACCAAGTCCGCCAGTGATGAGCGTGTTGAGCACCATTGCAAGAAATAACATGTAAATGAGGGGCTCGCGGAATGCCTCGCGTGCCTGGGCTGGGTTCCAGTGGGTGTTACGCAAGCCTTGGTCGTTCGCCCTTACACGCTCCACCATGAGTACTTTATCTTCTTCGGAGAAACATTTTGCGCGAGGGGGTGAGTCGGGCATCCACACGGCGATGAAGGCACCCATAAGAATGGACAGACCCGCGATGAGAATCATGAGGTACTGCCAGCCATATAGGGTGCTGTTCTGAACGTGATAGAAACCGTACCCAAGTAGGCCGGAGATTACGCTGTTGGCGCCGATCATTGTTTGATAGCCAGAGACGACCAAGGGTTGCTCGTGCCGCTTGTACCACATGACAGAGATAGCAAGGAGGACAGGGCCCGATACCGATTCCAGGAAGCCGAGCCTGTGCCGCGGAAAAGAGAAATGTCAGCCACATGTGCTGAAAGCAGCCTAATCGGCTGCAGTAATACGACAGTAACGCACACAAACCGCAACGCTAGGATTGCCTTGACATTCCTCAAGAAGCTCATTGCGAGGAGGACGAGGCCCCACAAGATCAGTGAGACACTAACAAACTTCGCGAGAGGAATGATTTGGACGAGTCGATTGGCGGGGAGCTCGCCGACAATGACGCCAATCCACAGGATGGTATTCTATGGGAATGGAAGTCAAGCCGGGCAACGGCATGTGAGCAAACCTGTCTGTAGCATCGGTGGTGATCCAGCTCACCGTAAGGGCATAATCCTGACCAACCATGCCCGTATCTTGCTGGAGGCCCATGATGCTTGCTGTGCCCAAGACACCTTTGTCAAGGGCCTGCGCCAGGTAACAGATGATCATGCAGGGCAGGACCCGTGTGTTTATGAGCCTGAGAAGGCGTCTGTTCTCTTCAAGTGTGATCACGACGGAGGGATTGAGGTATCCGACGGCTTCGGTATCGTGTATATGGTGATCGTCACCGTTGGGAGAGCTGACATACTCGATACGCTCTTCTTCGAGACCTTTCTCATTAGCCTTAGAGAAAGTCTCGGGGATGGATGCATGGTGCGAGGACATAGTAGGCGAGGGCGAACACCAGAACAGGAACACAAGGAACTTGAGTGTCGTACAGCAAGGCACTGGCAGAAGCAGAAGCAGAAGCAGAAGCAGAAGCAAAGTCACGGCTCAAGCCAACAGGATGGGATGCAGGCGCAGAGGATGGAAAGGTGGGAGGAAAGGGATTCACCCACAATCGTGCTTTCCTTCTTGGAGCTAGCTCCTTTGTACCCCACACTACACCGTCTTTTGCCATATTCAAAAGCGGCATGATAGGCTGTGGTTCCTAGCGTGGTCGCCTGGGAGCATCAAGGCCATCAATGGATCAACTGAACTTGTTCCTGGCAGACGTCCGGTGGAGGTGTGCTCATTCGTTCCACCTGCGCTTGTCAGCAAAGTCTATTGTTGTTAGGCCAGAGAACGATACACTAGATTCCCATTGAGAAGGAGGAAAAGCAAGAAGCAAGACAAACAATGGAACAAGTTCGGGTTGGCCAGGTGACTGAGGGAGGCTTCGGCTCACCGGCGCGAGCTTCCGAGATGTCACACTGCACAGCCACACGTCGCATGGGGCAATGTGGGACGATCAATTAAGGAAATCGATTTAACGTGGGGGTGGACATGAACGTCCGTCCTCCTTTTGAGAAGCAAGTCTAACATGAAAGCGAGAAGTATGCACAATTGAATCAGCTAAGTGACTTTTATCTCGGGCATCGGTTCGTCGGCACGATCTCCCGAGTCGATCCCCCCACATCGGTGTAATGTCCATTAATGTCCTGCTTCGAAATCACCAGGACAGGATCAAATAACTGCTGGCAATCTCACAGCTCCACCCCTTGGTACCTGACTACGACATACCACCACAAACGCGTATCATGGCGATCACCTACAGTGCCCTCACCCCAGAGGACCAGCAGCACTTCCTGACACACGGCTGGATCCATCTGCAGAACGCATGCAGGCCCGAGGCGCTCGACTATCTCCTCGAACACTTTTGGACACGGATGGGCGCAGATCCAAAGGACAAAAGTACCTGGCCAAAATATTCAAAGATGCCCAGGCACAGGGAGGTCAAGAACGAGGACTTCTTCAACGAGTGGGCATGGAAAGCTATCTGTACGTCTTTACCAGGTTGCCGACCAATATGCCACTTGAATGACATACCTGCATGAATCTTAGGTGAAATTGTTGGGGGTGAAGATAGGATCGACGCCGTACGCGAGCGATACCAGGGCGACCAGTTCATCTTTAACGGCGGCGGTGTTACAGCCGATGCAAGTGCTATGCGTCTCTCAAACGACCTTCCATAGCTAACTCGCGATAACAGGATGAGAGAAAGACGAACGATCCGCGCTTGCTCTCTGGTTGGCACACCGACAACGACTGGTATCGCCAATTCATCACCGCCTCGGGGAACGCTCTCACTCTCATAGTACTATTCTCTGATGTTCCCTCTGGCGGTGGCGGAACATGGGTTGCTGAGGACGGGATCGCGGGCCTTTGTGAGTGGTTAATGCAGCGACCGGAAGGGGTGGACCCGCCTTTCGAGAAGGATGGAATTTACGGGCATGTAACGAGATGTGCGAGCATCGTTGAGGTCGGTCCTCGGACTAGTTTTGAATCATTGCAACAGAGGTACCAACTAGTGGCTTAGATAACCGGCAAGAAAGGTGACGTTTTCGTCACCCACGGCCTGTTGGTACGTCTTCTGTCTCTTGCCCCTCCATACGCTCACGCTTGCCTGGTCTCATACAGCCACACTGTTCGTCAGAGAACATCCTGCGTAATCCAAGGATCATCACCAATCCGCACGTAAACCTAGCAGAACCATACAACCTGGATCGGGCGGATCCTGGGGACTACGTGCGTTTTTACTCGCCATTTCCCCTGTATCTAGCTGAAGACCTTTTCCGCCGCTACAGTCACTGGTCGAGCAAGTCATCCTACGCGCTCTCAACGTCTCCTGCCTTCCAGCATCCAAGTACTCACCCACCCGCAGCTCCGCCGTCTTCTTTCCCGGCGCCTCGCGGGCGAAGGTCGCCCTTGTACCTGAGGAGCTTGACCGGCTCGAACGCGCCGCCGCTGAGAGTGGAGGGACGGTCCAGAGCCCTTGGCTCTCTCGTAGGGGGGCGGAAGGAACGGGTCGGTTCCCTATTGATATGGAACGGGAGATAGCAAACCTGGATCAGGATTCTATCTCGCTAGATACGCAAGAGGACAAGGACGGGCGCAGGGAGTTCTTTGCTTTCCTCCGGCGGAATGGGCTGGACAGGCCATGGAGCGAGGGGGTGCAGAGGGAAGAGGAAGAAAGGGCGAACGTTGGCTCTGGGCCGGCGCGGGAAGTCGGTGCATGGATGTGGCAGAGAGACGGAATCGCGTGACATAGCGTGGCGTTATGGTGACTTGTGCTGTGGGGAACCTGTATGATGCTAAACGATGCGCGGTCACGCAAAGAATAGGGGGATCATATTATGTTTTATCTGATAGAGCGAAGCAAGAACTGACGTGAAGTCGTGCAAGGAAAAATTGTTCCTCGAGGGTGTTAAAAGCCCGAACCTGATTGTCGTGAAGAGCGTTGGTTACAGCGCGGGGCCTCCGAATAGTTGGAGGACGGAGGACAGAAAGGAAACGACATAGTCTCCATACATCTGTACGACATGTGCTTGTTGCACCTCACTGCCATAGCCTGAACAGGCCTGGAGCGAAGGGATGCAGAGGGAAGAGAAAGAACGGACCAAACTGGGCCCCGAGCCAGTGGAGGAATCCGTGGGAACTAGTATGCTGGTTCATGAAGCAACAATAGAAGAATCGTATTGTCTTTTTCTCTGATAGAGCAAGGCAAGAAGTTGAAGTAGCGTGAATCCGTGTAAAGAAGGTGTTCCTGAAGATTGTGAAAGGTCCAACCTCGATCGTCAACCAAAAACGTAAGGGAAGGTAAGATGCTCCTTCACCACATGCTGAGGCAGGAAACAGCAATGAAGGCGGGCAGGAGAAGGACGAATACCTGGCTGGTCTGCCTGCTTGCCAGGGATGTCTTTCCTGGGGTCGCCGTAGTGGAGGGCGAGCCGATGATCGTGCCAGAAGCAGTCGTCGACCCAGCAGCTCCGCTGGAAGCGTTCTGCCCTGAGATGTACTGCTCGAACGTAGGGTAAGTGACGTTCTGCTCCACATAAGGGTTTGTCTGGTTCAGCGCCGTGGCGATGGGCAGGAGGTGGGCGAAGGCAGCCTTGATCTTTGGGTAGAACTTGATCGCTTCGGACATTGTAAAGTTGGCTAGATGGGGTCAGGGAGAGGGTGGGGAGAAAACGTTGAGAGACGCACTGAGCTCATGGGTGAGCACGAGCGGCCCGGGTCGGTTGGCATATGTTCCATTATTAGCCGCATCGATGATCTCTTGGTAGTTGGCGTCGATCTGGTCTGGCGTGACCACCGGACTGCCGGTTCCTTCCCGCCAGTCGTTCTATATTCACCTAGTGAGTATATCCTAGGAGGAGCAAAGTGGGCGGACGCACGGTATCGTACTCCCACACGATGGTAGAGAGGTTGAGCTGGCTAGCGATATACCTCACGCGGTTATCGACGTCGCCGTACGGCGGGCGCCTGAACGCTATCAGTATATGCGTCAATCCGGGTAGGTGAACAACGTGCACCAGCAAAGGGGAGTGACACCGAGGATATCCTTGATGATCGACCGGGTGTAGTACAGTTCTGCAAACACCTCCTCGTTCGTGAACGCGGTCATGTACCTGGAAAGACGGTCAGTATCGAGGGTTCGGAGGACAAGGCGTGTGCTTACTGATGACTCCATGTGTGGACGCAGACCTGGTGTCCGTCGGTGATCGCACGCATGGCCTGCAGCGGCCAGTCCATGATATTGCTTCCAATATAGAACCTACGCGGATGTCAGTCTCCAGTCCGAGGGGGCCCAGGAAAGGGCGTACATGGTAGCCTTCTGCTGTTGCTGCTGCAGGAAGTCGTAGAATGCGTTGTGGGAGCAGTTGGGGCCGTCGTCAAAGCCGTACCCCCAGCTGTTGGGTTCGGGGACGCTGATGATATCCGGCTGAAGGAAGGAGACCTTGGGCATGGTGCATTCGTTCCACGACCACCAGCAGTCCGGGTCCGCGGAGGAGTAGGTCACTCCGGCTGGAAGAGGATGAGTACTTGATCAGGATATGGGGATGGGGGTGCGCACTCCAATTGCCCGTCGGTGCACCATGTGGGAGATCAGCGGGGAGCAGCGAGTTGACGCTGGCGTTGATGGACGCGAAGAGGCTGGCAGCTGCCTGATCGCCAGGGATGAGGGTGGCCGTATCCCAGATTGGAGGATAGTTCTTCTCGACGTCTAGGACGGGCTGGTACGAGTACGGGGTGCATTCATCGTTGAGATCTAGGGTAAGATGATGGTGATGTGAGGTTGCGTTATTTTGCTTGTATGGGAATTGGACATACCTATGCTGTTTGGGTCTGATACCATGTCCCGTGAGATGAATCGCCCGCGAAGATTGCGTTTCCAGCCGAGGTCGCCGTGCCCCCCACAACCTGGGTGGGCGAGAGCGTTGTAAGAAGCAAGGATGGAGAGGATGAAGGGGAAGGATGGACGCATGGTGGTGGTTTAAAGGAAAGGAGGGGAGAATGGCGAGTCTTGTAGTGCCATTAGTGCCATTGATTGACGCCGAGCGCATCGGAGTGAGATATAGATTATTAATGGATACTGCCTCTTTTATATATATTCCCCCTCACACCGCCGTCAACGTCGCAGAACGGCGTAATAGAAACTTGAGCTTGACAGATGATCTTCTGCATATTTTCTGTTTACTCTACGGGCATATACTGCTACTATTTTGGTGACTTGCCTGAGCTGATATGCCGCAGACACACTATTTACACCGACAATAGGTTGCTCATAATAGACGCTGCTCGTTATAAACAACACAGCGTCATCTCATAGACCATCAACTCGAACTAAGTACCTGTAAATAAATAATCATGCGCGCGATAAGATAAAATACCCACTTTCACAGCACAAATCTCAATCACACGCTGCGCATCGGCAACCCGAAAAACGTCCAGCAAACACACCTCGGTCCAAATTTACATGTATCATATAATATCCGCGTACCACGCGGTGTGCTCCCTTCTTTGAACGCCCATAGCGCCAGCCATCGGCGTAACTCTTCCACAACAGTCATGTTATTTACATCCTCGCCGACCGGCATGGTCCGGAACATCGGCATCTCCGTTAACGTTGGATTTGCCTGCCACTGAGGAGCGGTACCGGAACATGAAGACCTGCTGTGGCGAGTACAGCCCCCTCCCCGCTAATATTCTCTCCCCAGATGATGAAATCCTTCGGCTCAGCCTCATCGAGCTGCCCGATAGTCGCTTGACTACACAGACAGTGAGTGTTCCACAACGATCTCTTTGTCTCCATGCTCATGTACTACGAGATTCACCATCAAAGCCATCTCCTTACGCGTGGGCACGCCGGAGTCTCATGTATGGTGGGCACAGTTCGGAGGCCTGCTGCGCGACAACGGATGTTTGCTGTCCAACTTTGATAATCCACACATTGCAACGCCACCTATGGGAGGGGAACGCGGATTTGGCCCTGTGTGCTGCGAAGTTGACGGCTACCCAGCGAGAAGACGATTCTCGGTCATGGTGACCGTATTTTTCCGTCACCAGGAAGAACATCTCCCCGAATCGTCTCTTGACGACACGAGGTCGTCCCGTTCAGCATATGAACAATGGCAGATGGATGTGGATAGAAGCCGTAACGGTTCAACGCAAAGGGCATGAGCCTGAAGGCCTGCGGTTTCTTGAAATACTTCAGCGACTTAAGTTTCTGGCGAGCCCGTGCGATCCAAGAAATCATTGTCTCATAGCCGAACATCTCGTTCTTCACTGTGCAAAACCTAGCAACAGGCACCTTTGCTGTATTCCCAGCTCTGGATACGGGAAATCCCCTGGAAGGGGCTTCAATGACGGATATGTATGAAGCTGCGGTTCAATTGACGGAGGCGAGTTCTTTCCCAATGTGCATCAAGCGTGTACAGATGTGCGTTGCCTGAAGGCACTAGCGTATTTGCACGAAAAAGGCATTGCCCACCGTGTACGTCGCCCATCTCTTTGAATGTCTGGTATCCAACTCGAACGTGTCTGAAGGCTCTTGGTGCAGAGAATATCCTTGCAAATCTCAACGGGGTCAATAACGGCGCATGGAATCCCAAGACGCGATTGTTTTCCATCGATTTCGAGTTCGCTGATTGTTCCCCCGTTGTGACCGGTTTCCCATCCGAGGGATAGACTAGGCCGTCAGCCCCGGAAGTGGGTTAGCCCGTGTCGCACAACCCCCAAGCGGCAGACGTTTGGCAGCTGGGAAGTCCTCGAAAGTAAGTTCCCAGCATGCTTACTAAGCCAGACAACCCTGCCATGCGCGCACCTGAGGAATATGCGGAAATGGCAGATCTTTGTGAATCGATGACTTATCCTGATCCCTGAAGGTGACCTAGTCCGCAAGACGTCCTGGACAAGATTCGAGTTCTACAGAAAAATTCTACACACTCGCTACACTCCTACACCTCATACGGCATTCTATCCAGCATACCGGCAAACCCCATCTTCACTTATATCTACCCTGCATCACATATCGCATCAGGTCTGGAGGTTGGAGGGCACGTCGGACGGGCGTCGAACGGGGTTACGGTATCATCGGGGGTAGACGTCTTTTTCCTTTTCCAGGAAAATGAAGACGCCTTTTTCCAGGAAAATGAGACCGCTGCATGTACGGCGCTGGCTACTCTCCGTAGAGGGTTTTGGGGCGTACTATTCCACGGCTTCAATGGCGAGTGGTATCCTTCCGTGGGTTCTGGTACGGCCACTATCCTTCCTTCTCTTTCGACCAGACATCTGTCACCGACCATTGGCCTATGTGCGAGAAATCTTCCTTGCTCCCAGATGCGGCCAGTTTCGACGAAGTGACGGCTGGTGTCGACGGAGTGTCGGCTGGTTGATACGGGTACTCCAGAGTCTTGCTTCTCTTCAGCGTTGCCACCCCCGTCGACGGAGTGACGGCTGGTTTATACGGGTGCACCAGAGTCTTGCTTCTCTTCAGCGTGTTCGGGGGTGGAGGAAGGGGGCTCTTATCGTCCTGCGATGAAGCGGAGGAATGTGGAGAACTCGGTGTGTGCTGTTTGCCCGGAGAACTCGGTTCCGGCTGATCGGCTGGAGGAGCAGGGGGGAAAAGTCCATTATCCGAAAACTGCGTGTTTTTCTCCGGTTCTACCCCCATTTCCAGTGGGTTGTAAGATGTTGACAGGGCAGGCACAGGCAAGGCGCTGTTGATGGAAGCGCTTGCCAGAAGATAGATAGCAGCATAGATAGTCTTGAGTCGCATCGTGATGACTTGAAAGTAGAACCGGGGAGTGAGCGATTTATGGCAAAATGAAGATACGGTGGACCTGACCCGCAGGCAAGTAAGTGAGGGAAGTGGAAAGAGAGGATGGTAAGTGTAGCAAGTGTCCAGCACTGTGTCGCAAGCCAGTAGTCAAGTGCCTCTTCATATCTCCTCGGTGAGTGTTACAGAACCAGAATTCACCACCATGGATGCAGTGCCACAGTGTAAGGGATACGTAGATATCCCCGTACTTACCATATACGGTAACACCGCCTCTAGGGCAATCGGATCATCCGATGGACTTACACATAGTGGGTGGCTGTAGGCCACCCTTTTCTCTACCTCTCTTTAGTACACCCGCATTGTATTACTACTAGTTAATAATGCATTGGTTCAGTGTATCTATTTGGGAGTGGAAGGGCATAGTAAGCCCTTTCACTTTTTTGACACTACTCCTACAATCAGAGTACATTAGAGACTAGAGCAAAAACTGCTCCATGTTAGATTTTGGTCTCCATATAATGGAGACCAATGAAAAAATAGCAGAACAGGAACATCCCCAAAAGACCAAGGTTGGTTCTAAAGCCTTGGGACCTGGGATTGTAGATACACCCACAACTGTGCAAGGCTCTTTGAGCTTTTCTGAGCCTGGGTGAAACTCAGATTGGAGTCCCCTTCAACCAGACCCAGCATACAGGGATCAGGCTGCTGGTCCCAGCACTCCTAGGGAGCAAATGGAAACAGAGGATTCCAATATGCAATTGGATGAGGATAACTTGACCAACAACACTTCCAATAGAAGCATAGGAAAGTTTGTGGGACAGCTGATCCTAAGTAGACCAAGTGGGTCTAATGTTAATCCCCATAATGTGGGAATGGATTTGTCTGGTATCAGACAAAATAATCTTAATAACAATTTGTTAGAATCCAGAGAAGAGGCAGATCCCTTCTCCAAGTTGAGCCAAATGCTCAAAATCACTGACATTTCTCAGCACTTGATTACGCAATATAATCTGCTTGTGAACTGCAATCTGGTTAATGCTCATATGTACAATGAGATGGGCAAGCAATTGTTTTCTGTCCAATTGAACAGAATGGCTCCTATTATCAAGCCAAGAGAAAGTTTGCCCACTGGATTGGGAATACAAACATTGCCCAGCTCACTGCATTTGCTACTCCCATTGAGGGAAGAGGGCAATTCACCACATTTGTGACTCCTGTTGAGGGAAGATGAACCTAGAGTGGGTTCAGAAAGAGCATCCATAAAGGACAATGCAGTTACTGAGGAGGTTCATTTGAGAAGTCCTCCACATATGGAAATGAGGAAAGAGTCCTCATCATATGTTCATTTTGATATGGACCAAACTGGTCCATATGTCCCAAAATTTCCATTTGGAAATTCCACTAGTGGTTCTTATCAACAGAACCAAAAGTCTGCATTATGTGAATCTGCGCCATCCTCTATGTTGAGGAGTAAGACCAATCTTCTTGCAGGATTGATGATCCCAACAACTTTTATGTGGAGGATTGAGAAGTGGTTACATGTGGCAGCTGTGCCAGTAACCAATCATCTTCCCCCATCAAAAACTGGGTTCAAGCCTAAGGCTTTGGACACCTCTTATGGAGGTGAATCTGACATAGAGAAATTCATTGAATTTTTTGCAATGTTAGTTTGCATGTTTCATGCAGCCAGGGCAACTGGCCTGACTTGCAGTGATTGGCAAATCACTTATACCAGTCAATATGTGACTGGAGAAGCTCACCATTGGGTCAAGCAAAACATAGATTTAGGCCACTGGCTTAGAGAAGAGTGGACATTCTCCCAAATGATGTGGGGAATGTATGGAAGGTTCTTCTCTTCAGAAGAAATGATGAAAGCATATTCTGCTTTCGATTCCTTGGTACAAGGAAAAGACACTGTAGAAGTGTACAAGGGAAAGTTATTTTCCATTATGGGTAGGATGCATGAGTGTCCTAATGACTTCCAAGTAAAGAGGAGGTTCCTCTTCAGTTTGGCCAAGGATATTAGCACGAAAGTGCTAGAGTTCGGATATGACATTGATACAAGCACTTTTGATGCTTTATACTTGCAAGCAATAGAGTTGGAAAGAGGACTCAACCTGTCGTGGGGACTACAGGCATATAAGAATATGTCCCGGAGTATGTTCCCCAGTTGGGGATCATATGGCAATTCCTTGCCTATGAGGAGAGCAACTCCTCAGACCTACCAATCATATCAACAGGTACAAAATGAGTATAGGCATCCTGAGATGCCTAGAACTGGGGAAGGCCTTTCAAGGGGCCATTTGTTTGATAGGGGAGTTACTCCCCATAAAGATCCCACTCCTACTGGTAGTGGGAAAAAGGCTGTGATTCCCAGTATGACTGGGAATGCAAGGAAGGATATAGCTTGTCCTATTGATGGCAGGCCAAAGCCACCCTTGCCTGGGGGTAGTCTGTCTTGTTACTTATGTAACAAGACAGGCCATTGGGCAAACATTTGCCCACTACATAAGAGTGTGCATCACACCACACACAAAGTGGTGGAGGATGATGACATCCTGAATGATGATGGTGTTTATGCCATACTCACTGGGATGCCCCCAGAAGAGAAGGAAGAGGACAATTGTCCTGCTGAGGAATTTGGTCTATATGACCTATTTGATGAAGTTGCTGATTATCCTCTGGTGGAGGATTTGGCCAATATCAAAGATATTGATGCCATCAATGAGGATGACAGTAAACCTGTAAGTGTGCAGGTCATGTCAATTAAGCCTTTTGGCTTAACAATGGTTCGAGCTGCACCAGCTCAGACAAAATTTGCCACCGCAAAGATGGTGAAGCTGGAAATATGGCAAAGGGACAGTACTGTCCGCTTAGGTAGAGGCCAACCTCTATGGGATGAGACAGCTGCCTCTCCCATTGAATGCTATATCAGCATTGCTGGTTTCCCAGCATTTACCTTGCTGGATAGTGGGGCAGAGATTGATACAATCTCCACAGACTTTGTCTGAGCCCATGGCTTGGAATACATGAAGCTCAAGTGCCCCATTGCCCTGCAACAGATGAGCAGGGGAAGCCATACTGTGATACAGTACAGTATCAATGCCAAAGTTGACATTGAAGATTGAGTAGTCAAGCACTATTTCGACATTGTCAACACTGACAAATACCAAGTAATACTTGGTATGCCCTTCAGTAAGAAGTTTGAGATCATGCTAGATCTCAGAGGGAAAGATCTCCAATTTGGGGGACCTCAAGGTAGATGGATTGCCTCAGGAGAGGCATTGTCCCATGGGATATAGAATAGTATCCCTAAAAAGGACTTGTCCCCTCTTAAAGAGGCAAAATGTCCCAAAATGCTGGTGTGAAATGAGTGCTCACAGTGCGAACACCCAGGACAAAAAACCCAGTGGTTGCTGGGGAAGGTCTACATTCCTATTCTGAGGAAATGCTTGCCGGCATAAGGGAGGGCCTTATGTCTGAAATAGAGGATCTCATGGGTGAGATCCCACAAAAGATTCCCCCTCTGTGGAGGGTAAATCATCATATCAATTTGATTGATGATAAGGCTGTTTATAGGACTAAATGTCCTGCTTGCCCTGAAGTGCACAGGGATGAGCTTCACAAGAAGACTCAGTGATGGGTACCAGCACAGATGCAACAGGCATTGCCTGTGTTGTGTCAAAGCATAACGGTTGCTTGCAAATGACCATGGACTGTCAAGAGAGAAACTTGAATATGGTGAAGGATATTACACTGATGCCAGACCAGGATGAGATCCATAGATGGGTTGCAAAACACCCATTTCAATCCAAGTTGGATCTTCAAAACACATTTGAAATGCTTCAAGTGCATCCAGATGACATCTGGAAGACTGCATTCCAGAACCCATTTGGAATGCTCCTGAGCCAAGTAGGCCAACAGGAAGATTGTAATCTCCCAGCATCATTTTAATGAATGATGATGGACATCCTACAGGAGCATTGGATGCATAAGGTAGTATGCTACCTTGATGACATTTTTGTCATGGGCTCTACACTGTATGAGGCCCTCACAAATTTAAGGATTGTATTTGCAATCCTTAGAGAGCAGAAGCTCTACTTATCTCCAGATAAGGTTGACTTGCTGTCAAGCAGCATAGAGTTTCTAGGACACAAGATCACCAATGATGGTGTGGATGCAGACAATGATAAGATGTCCATGATTAGGAATGCTAAGTTTCCTACAGATGCCAAAGGAATGCAATGCTTCCTTGGTATGGTAATGTATCTGGCACCTTATTTGCCAGACATAGCCAGATATACTGGCCTGTTGTCAGCATTGACACACTCTAATAGGAGCTACAATGTCACTCCTATGCACGAAAAGTGCTTCAAGAGCATAATTGCCCTAGCAATGGACTGCCCAGTCCTGAAGCCCATTGTTCCCAAGAATGGGATTCCAGTCTTCATCATATGTGATGCATCTACCAGTGGGGTAGGTTGTTATTATGGCCAAGGGCCATCATGGGACAAGGTCCACCCAGCTGGATTTCATTCCAGGCGATTTACAGACGCCCAGATGTCATACTCGATGTACAAGCATGAGCTTCTGGCTGTGGTGGAGGCTCTCATCAAGTGGGAGAGCCAATTGATAGGTATCCCTATCACAATATGCATGGATCATTTGCCATTACAATACCTTCAATTGAAGGCAACTCTGGCTGGGGACAGAGTAATTTGCCAGCAGGAATACTTGCAGTGATTCAATATTGTAAAGATATTGTATGTCCCTGGAGAGAGGATAGTGGACTGGATGTCATGCTTGGCAAGCTTGTCTGAGCCAGTACTAGCTGATGCGCTAGTGGACAAACAGTACAATACTCTTTCGGATGCTCGAGTTGCCAAGTTGCAACCAGAAGTTGCTGTTTGTCAGATGATGACTTGCTTCAAAGGCACAAAAGTGTCCCCACAAGAATGGGTAGTACCCAATACTCCTTTGCCTGCTCACAAGGCAAAAGTACCTCATCACCCTCATGGATGAGTCAAACAGTGAGTTGAGCAGAGTGCTGAACTCAATGGTGTTTATACTGACCATGCTGATGTGGTAGCATCCATTACTACTGCTGCAGGAGCCAGTGCAGAGATTATTCAGGTGGAGCCTGACTTTCTAGTGCTGGCCCCTGCAGGGGAAGTAACAATGCTACCCAGTGTTGGGTCTGCCAATTGCAGTGACAAACCATTACAGTTCCAGCCACATGGACAGCTTGCTCTGTTACAACAATCAAACATGCTTATCAAGCAGATGCCTTCTACCAGAAGACATTGGCAACTTTGCCAGGTTTGAAGATGTGGTTCATTGAAAATGAACTTCTGTTCATTCAACACCCTCAGCGTGGTATTGCTTTGTATGTGCCTATTGGGCAATACAAAGGGCAAGCAATATGGTTGCTCATTTCAGCTAGCGCTCACATTAGCATTGGCCACTATGGCAATAGGAAGACAGTTGCCTTCCGAAAACACCAATTCTGGTGGTATAGCATGGGTAAAGATGCAAAACATCTTTGCAAATCATGTCTGTGTTGCCAGATGGCAAAAGACAGCACAGAGAAGCCTAGCAGACTTCTCCATTCACTTGAACTCCCTGGAGCTCCTTGGAGCTCCATCACCATGGACTTTATGGGTCCTCTCCCTCTGTCCGAGGGATATGATTACCTCTTGGTAATCATTTGTTGCCTTATGGCTATGGTACACTTAGTACCACTGCTTACAATGTCATCTTCTGTGGATGTCACTCGGATATTTGTACAAGAGGTCATACATTTGCATGGCCTTCCAGCTAGCATAGTCTCAGACAAAGACTCAAAATTTACTGCCATGTTTTGGCAGGCACTGCATAAGCAGATGGGCACAACATTATTGATGTTGACTGCATTCCACCTGCAAAGGGATGGAATGACTGAGTGTATGATATGCTCAGTAAGTCAAATGCTGCACATAACAGTGGCAGATGACCAGTCAGACTGGTGCTCATGTTTACCTATGGTAGAATATGCAATTAGTGCTAGTGTTTCGGCAAGCACAGGTTTCAGTCTGTTCAAAGTGAATTATGGACATCTTCCATCATTGACATGCCTGGTCAAACACTCTGAATGGGAGTATCAAGGCATGGACTGATTTGTGCATGAGGCACAATATGTGGTCCATATTGCAACAGATGCAATAATAGAAGCCCATGTTGACCAGGCTTTCCATGCAAACAAGTGTAGACAGGCTTTGCCTGTATATGAGAAAGGAGACTTAGTCTTCCTTTCTACTTGTAACTTGGTGATTCCCAAGAATTGTGTGGTTAAGCTTATGCCCTGATTTGTGGGGCCCTTTCTCATTGAGAAAGTTACAGACATGGGTAATTGTCTGTTAGCCCTCTCAGAGAGCATGCAACAATGTGGAATACATCCTGTATTCCACACTAGCCTGTTATGGCCTTACATCCATGGAGACAATTGACTCTTCCCAGGAAGAGATCTGGACACCATATTCAGTGATGCTCCAGATGGAGAGCAGTTTGTTGAGCTGATTGACAATCATTGTTGGCAACAATGAAAATTAGAATTTCATTTTGTTTGGTCTGATGGTGACCAAGCTTGGGAGTCTGCCCAAAAGGCAGATCATTTCACCCAATTGGATGAATACCTTGAACTTCAAGGTGTGACAATGCCTGAGGACCTCCCTAAAAGGGTAGCCCTAAGGCCCTGAGTCATTGTCAGACCACATGCTCTGACAATGAAAGGCCCATGGCCTTCCTTTTCCGCAATCATGGCAACAGAGCATCAGTGGAAGCAATTCCACAAATTTTGGGCAGTGCAAAGGCCACTGAGGAGAATTTGCTCCTCTCCCTCTTACCACCACCTTCTCCACTCCCCCAGGTGGTTCAAACACATATCTTTCTTTTGTGCTCATCCAGCACCTTGTCTCTTGCACTATCTAGTGCATTAGCTTTGCTTGAAGCTATTATGGTGTCTGACCCAGATAAGTCTTCATCCCTCCTGCAGATGATGAGGAGATGATGGAAGCCCTTCTGTCCATCCCTCCCCCCACCACTCTGCCTATGGCAGAACCTGTGTCTGCCATACTCCCCATACCTGCTGCAGTGGTCCAGACAGTCATGTCTGCCCCTGCCCCTCCTCTTTGTGTCTCTGATGCTCTCCATCCATTGGTTGTTCACATGACCAATGCACCATCCTCTGCCCCCATACAGGGTGAAAGCTCTGGCTCCCCAGCAGCCGTTTTGGCTCCCCCAGGGCCTCCCATTCCCCTTCCTTGGGACAGGGCCCACAATGACAATGTTGCCTCCAGCAGCTATCAACATCATGCCCATCAGGGCAAGCATTATAGTTCTTCCAATGACTATTATGGTGACATCTCCCCCTGGAGGTCCAAGGACGAGTACTTGCATCCCCCCACTCTGGATTTTGCTCATGGGTTGAGCGACACACGTTACTGCGACTCGTGCATGGAAGGTTGGGAGCCATATCCATGGCTTGCACTCCATCTGACACAGAATGTGGAATTGGCCATTTGTGGCCAAGAACAGCTTGCTGACAAGCTGGTATATAATTGTGTCAAGTTATGAGATGCAGAGCAGGAGCTCGATTGCCTTTGGGGTGAGTGTGAGGAACATGCAGATGAGATTCATAATCTCAAGCATGATTTTGAATCACGGATTGCTTGTCTGGAGGACTCCCTCAAGACAAGCAACAAAAATCTCACTCATTCTCTCAATGAGAATGCTTGCATGTTGTCCAGGATGGACAAAGCCCAGCAGTTCCTCTCAAACACACACAATATGCTCCTCCGTGCTCAGAGAGATGCAGAGATCCAGGGTTCCCATTATTGGGATGAGAGCAACACTCTCACTGACAAGATCAGTTGTCTGAAAGAGGACGTCTCTTGCTATCACATCAAACGAGATGAACATTGTTCTGAGAATGATCAGCTGAAGGGCAAGCTGTCCGCTTTGAACAGTGCCCTTCCCCCTCCCCCTCCCTGCACTCCTCTCCCTTCTGCTGCTTGCAAGGCAGCTCCCCCTTCTGCCTCTCATGAGGCAGACAAATTGTATGATGTCCTGATGGACATCAGCCCCATCAAGGAGGCCCTAGTGGCTGCCCTGACAACCTCCACTGTTGCAAAGGTCTCGACCATTGTGAGGGTTCCTCCTGTCGTGAAGGCCTCTGCCATTGCCCTCAGTAAATGTCCCACAGTGGATGAGCTCCCATCTGCACACCCACAGAAGATGCAGTCTCTTGTGACTGCCATGTCCTCCTCCTGCATCTCTGCTGTCAGCAAGACGTACAGCACAGTGGTTGCCAGCTTGTCTGGCAAATCATCCAGTCAAAAGGATGAGACAACGTACACCTTGCTGCCACAGTTTGCCCCTATGGGCATAGCAATTACTGGCAGTAAATGCCTGCCACATGGCCTCCCTCCTTATGATAAGGAGAAGCCATGGGAGTACATCTTAACTCCCAGACACTTAGGTGCTATTCATGAGCATGATCCACCTTGCTGGGCGAGGTGCATGGAGACAGCAGATGCCTACTGGGCAGTCTGGCCCCATTATGGGCCCCAATTTGGACTACTGTGGTCCAAGTATAACAAGATGATCAGTCAAATTGGGACCAAAATAAACCCCCACACAAATAAGGGGGCAGGTGTTCATTGCTCATGGGATGGATGTTATTACATCCCTGACCTCCATCTATGGAATTTCTTGAAAGATCATTGTCCTCACAATGATAACAAATTATTTGTTTGCAGAGATGCAAATGTGTTCTACGAGGTCTGCACAGACCTCTTCTCCTCTGAAGATCACTTCAAGGACCTTGCCCATGTGGCAAAAATCCCCAAGCTCCCTGTGCCCCATTGGAGCACATCTGTGCACTTCCAGTGTGTGCTTTGCATTGTCGATGGCCAGCACACCTGGGACATCATTGCCATCACACATGAGTTTGCAGCCAGTGGGCTGCAAGGAGGAAAACTAGCCACATGGGTCGGCTATTTTGGCTGAAGGGCCAGGAAGGCACAGCATGTTGGCAGCTCCTTCCATGAGCACATCCTCAACAAGGATGCAGCAAAGGCACTTCTGGCCTTTGACAGCCAGAACAACTCGCTCTGGACGCAGGTTTATCAATCTGCAATTGTTCCACCTCCCCAGGCAGACCTCCCTCCCTTGGGCTTGAAACTGGAAGGTTTCCTCTGGAGCGATGAATGCACACCTGCTATTGCAGGGCCATTGCATGTTGACGTCCCTTCTGAGAAGGACATCTCAATTATGGTTCTGATGACTGTGACAGATATGATGAAGGTCTCTAAGTTGTAGCCTCCTCCTCTTTGAAGTGGGGGGGGGGGGGTTAAGGGATATGTAGATATCCCCATACTTACCATATATGGTAACACTGCCTCTAGGGCAATCAGATTGTCTGATGGAGTTACACATAGTGGGTGGCTGTAGGCCACCCTTTTCTCTACCTCTCTTTAGTACCTACTAGTTAGTAATACATTGGTTCAATGTATCTATTTGGGAGCAAAAGGGCATAGTAAGCCCTTTCACACAGCTCAAATAGCCCATCTAGATCCAGAAAGAATGGAAGAGACAGACAAGACTGTATGAATTAATTTCCCATGTCAGAAGAAAAGACGCTGATTAGCAATGAATATTGTGCACAGGAGCACCATAAAGAACAAATGAGAGGGTCATCACTTGATAAACGAGAATGTCATGGAAGCTTATGTAAGCCTGTCCTTTACTCTCTCCTCGGTTTTGCCGAGTTTATTACCTGCATCGTACGAGCTGGCAACACTGTACGGTCTTCCGATTTAATTTGACTGTTGTCAAACGGGCAATGCTTTGCACATCTCCGGGTTGGCCTAATGAAGACAGGCTGTACGTAAGGCGAGACCTTTGTATAATATGGGACAGTCTGGTAACCATTAATATATTGTATGCGTCAAGATCAGCAGCACCCGGACGGACAAAATTGTCTGCCGTTTGATGCCGATCAATATATACTCCACGGTACAGTACTATGGAGCCTCGCAAACTGGGATCTCACACCGCATACACATCGCTTTCGCAAGCATTCAAGTCCCCGGCGCTCGCCACCAGAAGCGAATCACGTTGGTGGAGGATATGTCAAGGGGTTGGAACGGCACAAGACACCTTCAGGACCAGGTTGGGCCTGGGTCTGGTGTTCACGCCTTTTGGCCCCAGAGTTAGGTTGTAACCTGGACATATTCACTGCGGATCTGCTGGACGAGACCTCGCTGCACGTGGTCTGCGGTCGGCCAAACCGGCCAAACGAACTGGAACAACTCCGATGGCGAGCTCCCCAGGCGCTTGGTTCGCCATCAATAGTGCCATTCTCTGTCACCATCGATGAAGGGCGATGCAATGTCACCAGTCTTACTGTACGCTACAGAATGGATGATGGACCAGAACAGCAAGCGATCGCAAGCGGAGCGAAGGTACAAGTGACCCAACTATCGCCCTGCACAATGCAGGTCACTTTTGCCGAGTGGCACAAGCCGTTTGTTATCCATTTCCAGTTGACGGTCGCAAGGCTAAGACACGGATTGCTCGCAAATCCGGCTATATTGAGGTATGCGTGCACAGCTATTGAGAGTTGTCACTGATCGACCCCCTCAGGTCGAATTCCTGTGTCTGACTCTCTCCAGGAACCCCGTAGTGTGCCGCCTGGTACCTACGTGATGAACAGCTTCCCATTGCTGTTGTGTCTACCCCAGAAAGTTCCCATACGTTGGAATATTCATCGACTCACCCTGGAACGGCTTCCCGTCTTGAGGCTTTCTACGAACAGCGAGATTGATTGGATGCAAACTTATCTCTCTCTCGCCTTTTCCGATCGCGAACGTGCCATTTTAAAGCCAATAGCCTGCCCCCGTGATCGCATGGAGACAACCCTCGCTCAGGTGAATACAACCCTGCACGCTCTGTTCGAAACAATCTTGAAGTCAAGTTCTTCCAGAGTACTCACGCTGACAGATCCTGCACGAGGCAGCAGCTACGTGCTTATCTTCCTCAACCATGTACGCCTCGATCTAGCTGCCCATACTCTTGTGGCTGACACTTGCATTATGCCACTCTCTCTATCCTTGGTGGACAGACTGAAACCCCACTTACGGAATGTAGGGCCTATAATGGATGGAGATGAGCTCGCGGCATGGAAGTCTCTTCTTGTGATCTTCGTCGAGCGCTGCCGTGCCAACCCTCTTGTGAGTACGTGCGCGATGGTAAGGTACCGCTGGCAGCCGAGTAGGACGCGCGTCCCCTCTGCACGTGTGGAAACGGCCTTGCCCTGGGATCGCTTAGCAATTCTCTTTGGAAGGATTTGGCTTCTCATGTGACGCGGGCTACTATCTCCCCTCTATTGCGGTTCCGTGGCGCGAACCTGTGGCCGCCGCAATGGAGTGATTAGACCTATTCCACGAGTTTGATCAACAGATCCCAGCCAAACGCACCAGTATTCCTGGAGGACAAGCGTGGGATACTCCCATGGCTCAGATAAGCCAACCTTGCTTAGATGCAGCCGGTGCAAGGTGGTCAGCTACTGTGACGCCAACTGCCAGGAGGCAGCTTGGAAGACCCACAAAGCCGAATGTCGGGCTAGGTGAGTGGTTCGAAAGCAACATGACTGCCACGAATCTTGAAGATCAGGAGGTCCAGCGGGAGTACCGCCCTCTGTGGTTGTCCTAATCTTCGACATTCTGTTGCGATGGTGTTGCGTAGGACAATGTCCCATCTTAGAAGGTACTAGTATTCCGCAAGGAACGAAGACTTGCGTATCGTGGCTAGTAGTCAGATCACGAGTAAGCAGACATCAATTTTCAACTTGTTTTATGTCTGACATGTTCTCTCTTCGGGACGTTGTAGACAACAAGCGAGCACATCAAAAGTTTGTCGTCTACCCACGACGGAGGGGATGTAGAGGGAGGTTGCAGTGGAAGGTAACCAATCGATGTCATCCTCAACAGTTGACCGCGGAGTATGATCTGTCCAACCTGACACGAGACAGGTGCATCACTCCTTCCACGATGGCGCTCGTCCATATCTGAGTCTCATGAAGAGCGTGGTCAGCACTTAGGATTTCGTCACATTGTAATAGTCAGCATATCACAAGAACGGTAATATTATTACATTTACAATTGGCGTTACATCGTTTTGGTTTAGCACCAAGTGCCCATTCGATGATCCAGTTGAGGAGCATCAGTTTCGAGGGCGGGGTTCAACCGAACATCCTACACGGACGTTCTGCTAGTCTTGTTCCTCTGCTGTATCATATACGAACCTAACGATATCCACGGCATTAAAAATTCGGCAATGTGGGCGAGCACGAAAATCAAATTAGACCCACAAATCCAAGGCGTTGTGCCCTATACAACCCCATAAAGACATTCTCAAGAAGACATCAAGTGGAGATCTTGTTTAGCCTCGACTCGGACGGTAAATACGCGTTTTCCAGTCAGCTGCATCTCATCGTCCACACCCCGCGGCCACGGTTCTACACAGGCTGAACAATAGCGTCCTCACTGGCTTCAGCTTCCTTCTCGTTCCCCTTCTCGGTCTCCAAGCTATCGACGCTGATGATCTCCTCCTTCAAGCCCATCTGGGAGACATCGTATCCATGGGCAATGAGGTATTCGCGGAAAGCGTGATCCTCCGCCTCCATGCCGTCATGCGAGATGGGACGGATGAGGAAGAAAGTGATGAGAGCGGAGAGGATAGCAAGCCCGGATCCGACCCAGAAGGGACCAGTGGCACCACGGTCTGGGTTCGTGCCGCCCTCGTTGAAAGCAGCGATCATGGGCGGGAATACCCAGGTACCAACGAAAGCCCCAATCTTGCCGACAGCAGCCGCAATGCCGTAAAACTGTCCGCGGAAGGCAGTCGGGCCGGATTTGGCAGCGAGGAGACCAAGGTTGTTGCCCGGTCCGAGCTCGCCGAAGGTCAGGAATAGACCGTACAGAACTGCAAAGCCGGCGATTTCACTAGGCTGGATGAGGTTCTTGTAGAATCCAGACATGAAGAAGCCAAAGATAGCCTGGAGGATAAGACCTAAGATCATGCAGTTCTTCGGTCCGAGGTAGTCAATGAGAAACGCTCCAACGACTGTGCCGGGAATGTAGCTGAAAGGAAGAGATGAGCAGAGGGAAACGGTACAGCGAACTCTACTCACAAGAGGTTAATAACGACGGACCACCCGAAGGACTGGTACAAATCCTGGTTTGCCTGGATGGTATTGACCACGGAGGAAGAGTAGATACCGAAAGGATAGGTGATGAAGTCGTAGATGAACCAGGTCAAGCAGATAGCGAGCAAGTTGCGCCAGTAGCGACGAATGGCGAGGCCGTAAGGCATCCGTGCGCGCTTCATGCTATCACGGGCATACCGGGCGGATTCCACCATCCGAAGACGCCAGAAAAAGACAGCGACGGCGGGGATCACACCGAGGCCAAGGGTGATGCGCCAGACGGTGTTGAGGTGATTCATTCCACAGCTGATTGGATGGTCAGTCGCGCATTAATGAGGAATGAAATAACCCTACATCCAGAGCAGGACGAGGGGAACAAAGGCGGCAACGACAAAGCCCCAGTCGATCATGGTGTTCGTCGCAAGGGCGAACCAGCGGTGCTGTGCGTTCTTGTTCACGCCGGGGCCTTCAGTTTGCTCAGAAGCAGCGACGGAACCACACGGGTACTCAGCGCCAATACCGATACCGAGAAAGAAGCTGCGCATGACTGTCAGATGAGATTCCAGGTGGGTTTGGAGGGGGGATGTACCGGTATGCGGAGAGGGCTGCAACCATTCCACCGACAGTCCCACCGCCGTACGCGCCGGCAGAGAGGGCCGAGAAGACAGCAACGATAGCGGTCGCGCTCATCATGCCTGCTTTGCGTCCGATCTACGAGAGAACGCTTAGTTTCGGTCGTCTGACATCCTGCAGGACTGGAGTGGCGAACCTTGTCACTGATGATACCAAAGGTTAGCATGCCCAAGACGGTGCCAGCAAAGATAAGCGAGTTGAGGACCTTGGTGAAGTTGGAGTTGGTGAGGTTGAAGTAGTCGGGGTAGACGGTCATGAGGACTAGGAAATCGTCATTGCGATGATAGGATGAGGCGAAGGATAGACGCACGCAAGTTCACGGCACCGACGACACCGTTGGCATAGCCGTCTGAGAAGAGAGCCGTACCGCAGGCGAAGATGAGGGACACCTGGGACATGCCCTTGACCACTTCGGCCTTGACAGCCTTGGGCTCTCCGATATCCATGTCTTCGACGTGTAGCGAGGTTGATGTCGTGTGAGTTATCCTAGAAAATGACAGGGGTCGTTAAAGTGCCAGAGGAGAGACCAGATAAGGACGTGACTGGACGCTGCTGGCAATTGGTGAACGCGCGAGCAAGAGCGATGGAGTTGCGGGTAGCGAACCACGGAGAAGTTGACCGCATGGAGCAGGTATTTAAGTACTTTCCGCCCCCTCCCCTTCTGGTCTGATCAGTCCTTGTTCCCCGGAGAGCGCGTCAGGACCCTCGAGGATCTCCCGGTACTTCTCGCCTGCTCCGGCGACATGATGGGTCGAAACACATGTTGGCTGGAGCACGTTGTTAGGGACGAGAACCGAATGTTGAATGGCGGCTATGAACAGAACCGGGTGGTACATTGGCGATATTCATTCGTTTTCATGTCAAACTGGTGGAGCGGGATGTTGGAACAATGAAAATCTGGACTGTATCGCCTTTAATAAAATTTATTTGTTAACTTTCGCACTCACTCCACCCGGTAAATACATCGAGTTTGTTACCGGACTTCTTTTAGTCGTCCGATTCTCAAGGGTGTGTTGTACAAATGACCCCT